>NW_027136301.1:4549518-4782061 GCF_039906515.1 Pseudorca crassidens
GAAAGCGGGGCAGAATTGCAGGAAACCGATTTCAGGAGGTAGACTGGAATTGCATGTAAAGCATAGGAAAAGAGGCAGAACGTCCACAATGATGCACTTGGCCAAAAAGGGCGTATGCGTTTTTTCCTGAATATATTCAGGAAAAAACGCATACGCCCTTTTTGGCCAACCAAGCAAGCTTGCAAAGGAAATCTGCACTACAATGAAGTCTCACTGTGCCCCGGTCAGAAGGGCCATCTGAAAAAAGTGTAAAATCCAGAAAGGCAGGACAGGCCATGGAGAACTGGGAGCCTTGTTATGCTGATGGGCGTGATGTAAATTGCCAACAGCCACTCTGGAGAAGTGTATGGTGTTTCCTGAAACATCTAAAAAACAAAGCAACAGAGCCTAGGGCACTTCCACTTATGGTCCTATAGCTTAGGGAAATTAAAATCAAAAAGACACAGCCACCCCAAAGTTTGGGACGGCTCTGTTTACAAGAACCTCGTTTACGGTACAAGTTCAATATCGCAGAAAGCGAAAAATGGATAAAGAAGTTGTGGGACTTACGTACAATGCAATATCACTCAGCAATGAAATCTATGTCATCAGGCCAGTAGCAGCATAATGAGTGGATTCAGGTACGATGATTCTAAGTGAAATAAGTCACACAGAAAAAGAAACATCATAAGATATCACTAATACACGGAATGTAAACTTGGCTACACAGGAACTGAATTACAAAACAGAATAGGGTCTCAAATGTAGAAAACCAACTTATGCTTGCTTAAGGGGAAAGGTGAGTTGAGGTGCTGCATAAAACCAGAGATTGAAATTAGCACAGATACCTTTCCATAAGCCAAATACGTAATAGACAAGAGCTACTGCTTGCTCAACGAAGTGGACTCAACACCCCATATTAAACGCCTAAGAATATACCTGACTAGTAAGAATCTTAAAACCTATGGATTTATATGTCTCCGAAAGAGAATCAAGCGTGTGTACAGCGGCATAAACGCAGCAGTGATAGGATTGGTGAGGTTCGGTGAGCAAATGCAGACCCTTTGAAGTCATATTGCATGGTACCCTTTCCATGGGTCTCAACTCTCCAGGTTTAAGGGATTCTTCCTTCAGCTAAAACATGCATGTGGAACCCAGAGTATGATCCACCGTGTGATCGGGAAACGTGTTCAAATGTGTCTCAGTTTTCGTCCCCTGGTACTCGGGTGCAACATTCCAGACGCTTTACTAACACTCTCCCCACTTGGAGAGTCAGTGCCTTTAACCTCCTGTTTGGCCCAGTTTGCAATTTCTGCGGAAAATGAACAGGAATAGGGAGAACCAATGAGAGACTAGCTGGAGGTGTCTGGACGGGTAAATTTAACTCTCATTTCCCACCAAGAAGAGGAATTAACCAAAGGCTCAGCGAGCCATGCCGGAACCACACTAGGGCCTGAAGCAATCCTGCGGTGTTGCGGCCAGCTCACAAGAAAGCGAGTTGAAGAAAGGAGCTCAGGGGCCCTGTAATTCACACACCTGCAGAGTTCTAAATGACAGCTATCGTCCAAAAATATATTGAAGTAAGGCTGCCAAGAGGACTTGAAAGCGGGGCAGAATTGCAGGAAACCGATTTCAGGAGGTAGACTGGAATTGCATGTAAAGCATAGGAAAAGAGGCAGAACGTCCACAATGATGCACTTGGCCAAAAAGGGCGTATGCGTTTTTTCCTGAATATATTCAGGAAAAAAAGCATACGCCCTTTTTGGCCAACCAAGCTTGCTTGCAAAGGAAATCTGCACTACAATGAAGTCTCACTGCCCCCCGGTCAAAAGGGCCATCTGAAAAAAGTGTAAAATCCAGAAAGGCAGGACAGGCCATGGAGAACTGGGAGCCTTGTTATGCAGATGGGAGGGATGTAAATTGCCAACAGCCACTCTGGAGAAGTGTATGGTGTTTCCTGAAACATCTAAAAAACAAAGCAACAGAGCCTAGGGCACTTCCACTTATGGTCCTATAGATTAGGGAAATTAAAATCAAAAAGACACACCCACCCCAAAGTTTGGGACGGCTCTGTTTACAAGAACCTCGTTTACGGTACAAGTTCAATATCACAGAAAGCGAAAAATGGATAAAGAAGTTGTGGTACTTACGTACACTGCAATATCACTCAGCAATGAAATCTATGTCATCAGGCCAGTAGCAGCATAATGAGTGGATTCAGGTACGATGATTCTAAGTGAAATACGTCACACAGAAAAAGAAACATCATAAGATATCACTAATACACGGAATGTAAACTTGGCTACACAGGAACTGAATTACAAAACAGAATAGGGTCTCAAATGTAGAAAACCAACTTATGCTTGCTTAAGGGGAAAGGTGAGTTGGGGTGCTGCATAAAACCAGAGATTGAAATTAGCACAGATACCTATCCATAAGCCAAATATGTAATAGACAAGAGCTACTGCTTTCTCAACGAAGTGGACTCAACACCCCATATTAAACGCCTAAGAATTTACCTGACTAGTAAGAATCTTAAAACCTATGGATTTATATGTCTCCAAAAGAGAATCAAGCATGTGTACAGCGGCATAAACGCAGCAGTGATAGGATTGGTGAGGTTCGGTGAGCAAATGCAGACCCTTTGAAGTCATATTGCATGGTACCCATTCCATGGTTCTCAACTCTCCAGGTTTAAGGGATTCTTCCTTCAGCTAAAACATGCATGTGGAACCCAGAGTATGATCCACCGTGTGATCGGGAAACGTGTTCAAATATGTCTCAGTTTTCGTCCCCTGGTACTCGGGTGCAACATTCCAGACGCTTTACTAACACTCTCCCCACTTGGAGAGTCAGTGCCTTTAACCTCCTGTTTGGCCCAGTTTGCAATTTCTGCGGAAAATGAACAGGAATAGGGAGAACCAATGAGAGACTAGCTGGAGGTGTCTGCCCGGGTAAATTTAACTCTCATTTCCCACCAAGAAGAGGAATTAACCAAAGGCTCAGCGAGCCATGCCGGAACCACACTAGGGCCTGAAGCAATCCTGCGGTGTTGCGGCCAGCTCACAAGAAAGCGAGTTGAAGAAAGGAGCTCAGGGGCCCTGTAATTCACACACCTGCAGAGTTCTAAATGACAGCTATCGTCCAAAAATATATTGAAGTAAGGCTGCCAAGAGGACTTGAAAGCGGGGCAGAATTGCAGGAAACCGATTTCAGGAGGTAGACTGGAATTGCATGTAAAGCATAGGAAAAGAGGCAGAACGTCCACAATGATGCACTTGGCCAAAAAGGGCGTATGCGTTTTTTCCCAGGAAAAAACGCATACGCACTTTTTGGCCAACCAAGCAAGCTTGCAAAGGAAATCTGCACTACAATGAAGTCTCACTGCCCCCCGGTCAAAAGGGCCATCTGAAAAAAGTGTAAAATCCAGAAAGGCAGGACAGGCCATGGAGAACTGGGAGCCTTGTTATGCTGATGGGCGTGATGTAAATTGCCAAAAGCCACTCTGGAGAAGTGTATGGTGTTTCCTGAAACATCTAAAAAACAAAGCAACAGAGCCTAGGGCACTTCCACTTATGGTCCTATAGATTAGGGAAGTAAAATCAAAAAGACACAGGCACCCCAAAGTTTGGGACGGCTCTGTTTACAAGAACCTCGTTTACGGTACAAGTTCAATATCGCAGAAAGCGAAAAATGGATAAAGAAGTTGTTGTACTTACGTACAATGCAATATCACTCAGCAATGAAATCTATGTCATCAGGCCCGTAGCAGCATAATGAGTGGATTCAGGTACGATGATTCTAAGTGAAATAAGTCACACAGAAAAAGAAACATCATAAGATATCACTAATACACGGAATGTAAACTTGGCTACACAGGAACTGAATTACAAAACAGAATAGGGTCTCAAATGTAGAAAACCAACTTATGCTTGCTTAAGGGGAAAGGTGAGTTGTGGTGCTGCATAAAACCAGAGATTGAAATTAGCACAGATACCTTTCCATAAGCCAAATATGTAATAGACAAGAGCTACTGCTTGCTCAACGAAGTGGACTCAACACCCCATATTAAACGCCTAAGAATATACCTGACTAGTAAGAATCTTAAAACCTATGGATTTATACGTCTCCGAAAGAGAATCAAGCGTGTGTACAACGGCATAAACGCAGCAGTGATAGGATTGGTGAGGTTCGGTGAGCAAATGCAGACCCTTTGAAGTCATATTGCATGGTACCCATTCCATGGTTCTCAACTCTCCAGGTTTAAGGGATTCTTCCTTCAGCTAAAACATGCATGTGGAACCCAGAGTATGATCCACCGTGTGATCGGGAAACGTGTTCAAATGTGTCTCAGTTTTCGTCCCCTGGTACTCGGGTGCAACATTCCAGACGCTTTACTAACACTCTCCCCACTTGGAGAGTCAGTGCCTTTAACCTCCTGTTTGGCCCAGTTTGCAATTTCTGCGGAAAATGAACAGGAATAGGGAGAACCAATGAGAGACTAGCTGGAGGAGTCTGGACGGGCAAATTTAACTCTCATTTCCCACCAGGAAGAGGAATTAACCAAAGGCTCAGCGAGCCATGCCGGAACCACACTAGGGCCTGAAGCAATCCTGCGGTGTTGCGGCCAGCTCACAAGAAAGCGAGTTGAAGAAAGGAGCTCAGGGGCCCTGTAACTCACACACCTGCAGAGTTATAAATGACAGCTATAGTCCAAAAATATATTGAAGTAAGGTTGCCAAGAGGACTTGAAAGCGGGGCAGAATTGCAGGAAACCGATTTCAGGAGGTAGACTGGATTTGCATGTAAAGCATAGGAAAAGAGGCAGAACGTCCACAATGATGCACTTGGCCAAAAAGTGCATATGCGTTTTTTCCTGAATATATTCAGGAAAAAACGCATATGCCCTTTTTGGCCAACCAAGCAAGCTTGCAAAGGAAATCTGCACTACAATGAAGTCTCACTGCCCCCCGGTCAAAAGGGCCATCTGAAAAAAGTGTAAAATCCAGAAAGGCAGGACAGGCCATGGAGAACTGGGAGCCTTGTTATGCTGATGGGCGTGATGTAAATTGCCAACAGCCACTCTGGAGAAGTGTATGGTGTTTCCTGAAACATCTAAAAAACAAAGAAACAGAGCCTAGGGCACTTCCACTTATGGTCCTATAGCTTAGGGAAATTAAAATAAAGACACAGCCACCCCAAAGTTTGGGACAGCTCTGTTTACAAGAACCTCGTTTACGGTACAAGTTCAATATCGCAGAAAGCAAAAAATGGATAAAGAAGTTGTGGTACTTACGTACAATGCAATATCACTCAGCAATGAAATCTATGTCATCAGGCCAGTAGCAGCATAATGAGTGGATTCAGGTACGATGATTCTAAGTGAAATAAGTCACACAGAAAAAGAAACATCATAAGATATCACTAATACACGGAATGTAAACTTGGCTACACAGGAACTGAATTACAAAACAGAATAGGGTCTCAAATGTAGAAAACCAACTTATGCTTGCTTAAGGTGAAAGGTGAGTTGGGGTGCTGCATAAAACCAGAGATTGAAATTAGCACAGATACCTTTCCATAAGCCAAATATGTAATAGACAAGAGCTACTGCTTGCTCAACGAAGTGGACTCAACACCCCATATTAAACGCCTAAGAATATACCTGACTAGTAAGAATCTTAAAACCTATGGATTTATATGTCTCTGAAAGAGAATCAAGCGTGTGTACAGCGGCATAAACGCAGCAGTGATAGGATTGGTGAGGTTCGGTGAGCAAATGCAGACCCTTTGAAGTCGTATTGCATGGTACCCATTCCATGGTTCTCAACTCTCCAGGTTTAAGGGATTCTTCCTTCAGCTAAAACATGCATGTGGAACCCAGAGTATGATCCACCGTGTGATCGGGAAACGTGTTCAAATGTGTCTCACTTTTCGTCCACTGGTACTCGGGTGCAACATTCCAGATGCTTTACTAACACTCTCCCCACTTGGAGAGTCAGTGCCTTTAACCTCCTGTTTGGCCCAGTTTGCAATTTCTGCGGAAAATGAACAGGAATAGGGAGAACCAATGAGAGACTAGCTGGAGGTGTCTGAACGGGCAAATTTAACTCTCATTTCCCACCAGGAAGAGGAATTAACCAAAGGCTCAGCGAGCCATGCCGGAACCACACTAGGGCCTGAAGCAATCCTGCGGTGTTGCGGCCAGCTCACAAGAAAGCGAGTTGAAGAAAGGAGCTCAGGGTCCCTGTAATTCACACACCTGCAGAGTTATAAATGACAGCTATCATCCAAAAATATATTGAAGTAAGGCTGCCAAGAGGACTTGAAAGCGGGGCAGAATTGCAGGAAACCGATTTCAGGAGGTAGACTGGAATTGCATGTAAAGCATAGGAAAAGAGGCAGAACGTCCACAATGATGCACTTGGCCAAAAAGGGCGTATGCGTTTTTTCTTGAATATATTCAGGAAAAAACGCATACGCCCTTTTTGGCCAACCAAGCAAGCTTGCAAAGGAAATCTACACTACAATGAAGTCTCACTGCCCCCCGGTCAAAAGGGCCATCTGAAAAAAGTGTAAAATCCAGAAAGGCAGGACAGTCCATGGAAAACTAGGAGCCTTGTTATGCTGATGGGCGTGATGTAAATTGCCAACAGCCACTCTGGAGAAGTGTATGGTGTTTCCTGAAACATCTAAAAAACAAAGCAACAGAGCCTAGGGCACTTCCACTTATGGTCCTATAGCTTAGGGAAATTAAAATCAAAAAGACACAGCCACCCCAAAATTGGGGACGGCTCTGTTTACAAAACCTCGTTTACGGTAAAAGTTCAATATCACAGAAAGCGAAAAATGGATAAAGAAGTTCTGGTACTAATGTACAATGCAATATCACTCAGCAATGAAATCTATGTCATCAGGCCCGTAGCAGCATAATGAGTGGATTCAGGTACGATGATTCTAAGTGAAATAAGTCACACAGAAAAAGAAACATCATAAGATATCACTAATACACGGAATGTAAGCTTGGCTACACAGGAACTGAATTACAAAACAGAATAGGGTCTCAAATGTAGAAAACCAACTTATGCTTGCTTAAGGGGAAAGGTGAGTTGGGGTGCTGCATAAAACCAGAGATTGAAATTAGCACAGATACCTTTCCATAAGACAAATATGTAATAGAAAAGAGCTACTCCCTGCTCAACGAAGTGGACTCAACACCCCATATTAAACGCCTAAGAATATACCTGACTAGTAAGAATCTTAAAACCTATGGATTGATATGTCTCCGAAAGAGAATCAAGCGTGTGTACAGCGGCATAAACGCAGCAGTGAAAGGATTGGTGAGGTTCGGTGAGCAAATGCAGACCCTTTGAAGTCATATTGCATGGTACCCATTCCATGGTTCTCAACTCTCCAGGTTTAAGGGATTCTTCCTTCAGTTAAAACATGCATGTGGAACCCAGAGTATGATCCACCGTGTGATTGGGAAACGTGTTCAAATGTGTCTCAGTTTTCGTCCCCTAGTACTTGGGTGCAACATTCCAGACGCTTTACTAACACTCTCCCCACTTGGAGAGTCAGTGCCTTTAACCTCCTGTTTGGCCCAGTTTGCAATTTCTGCGGAAAATGAACAGGAATAGGGAGAACCAATGAGAGACTAGCTGGAGGTGTCTGGACGGGCAAATTTAACTCTCATTTCCCACCAAGAAGAGGAATTAACCAAAGGCTCAGCGAGCCATGCCGGAACCACACTAGGGCCTGAAGCAATCCTGCGGTGTTGCGGCCAGCTCACAAGAAAGCGAGTTGAAGAAAGGAGCTCAGGGGCCCTGTAATTCACACACCTGCAGAGTTCTAAATGACAGCTATCGTCAAAAAATATATTGAAGTAAGGCAGCCAAGAGGACTTGAAAGTTGGGCAGAATTGCAGGAAACCGATTTCAGGAGGTAGACTGGAATTTCATGTAAAGCATAGGAAAAGAGGCAGAACGTCCACAATGATGCACTTGGCCAAAAAGGGCGTATGCGTTTTTTCCTGAATATATTCAGGAAAAAACCCATACGACCTTTTTGGCCTACCAAGCAAGCTTGCAAAGGAAATCTGCACTACAATGAAGTCTCACTGCCCCCCGGTCAAAAGGGCCATCTGAAAAAAGTGTAAAATCCAGAAAGGCAGGACAGGCCATGGAGAACTGGGAACCTTGTTATGCTGATGGGCGTGATGTAAATTGCCAACAGCCACTCTGGAGAAGTGTATGGTGTTTCCTGAAACATCTAAAAAACAAAGCAACAGAGCCTAGGGCACTTCCACTTATGATCCTATAGCTTAGGGAAATTGAAATCAAAAAGACAAGCCACCCCAAAGTTTGGGTCGGCTCTGTTTACAAGAACCTTGTTTACGGTACAAGTTCAATATCACAGAAAGCGAAAAATGGATAAAGAAGTTGTGGTACTTACGTACAATGCAATATCACTCAGCAATGAAATCTATGTCATCAGGCCAGTAGCAGCATAATGAGTGGATTCAGGTACGATAATTCTAAGTGAAATAAGTCACACAGAAAAAGAAACATCATAAGATATCACTAATACATGGAATGTAAACTTGGCTACACAGGAACTGAATTACAAAACAGAACAGGGTCTCAAATGTAGAAAACCAACTTATGCTTGCTTAAGGGGAAAGGTTAGTTGGGGTGCTGCATAAAACCAGAGATTGAAATTAGCACAGATACCTTTCCATAAGCCAAATATGTAATAAACAAGAGCTACTCCTTGCTCAACGAAGTGGACCCATCACCCCATATTAAACGCCTAAGAATATACCTGACTAGTAAGAATCTTAAAACCTATGGATTTATATGTCTCCGAAAGAGAAACCAGCGTGTGTACAGCGGCATAAACTCAGCAGTGATAGGATTGGTGAGGTTCGGTGAGCAAACGCAGACCCTTTGAAGTCATATTGCATGGTACCCATTCCATGGGTCTCAACTCTCCAGGAGTAAGGGATTCTTCCTTCAGCTAAAACATGTATGTGGAACCCAGAGTATGATCCACCATGTGATCGGGAAACGTGTTCAAATGTGTCTCAGTTTTCGTCCCCTGGTACTCGGGTGCAACATTCCAGACGCTTTACTAACACTCTCCCCACTTGGAGAGTCAGTGCCTTTAACCTCCTGTTTGGCCAAGTTTGCAATTTCTGCAGAAAATGAACAGGAATAGGGAGAACCAATGAGAGACTAGCTGGAGGAGTCTGGACGGGCAAATTTAACTCTCATTTCCCAACAGGAAGAGGAATTAACCAAAGGCTCAGCGAGCCATGCCGAAACCACACTAGGGCCTGAAGCAATCCTGCGGTGTTGCGGCCAGCTCACAAGAAAGCGAGTTGAAGAAAGGAGCTCAGGGGCCCTGTAATTCACACACCTGCAGAGTTCTAAATGACAGCTATCGTCCAAAAATATATTGAAGTAAGGCTGCCAAGAGGACTTGAAAGCGGGGCAGAATTGCAGGAAACCGATTTCAGGAGGTAGACTGGAATTGCATGTAAAGCATAGGAAAAGAGGCAGAACGTCCACAATGATGCACTTGGCCAAAAAGGGCGTATGCGTTTTTTCCTGAATATATTCCTGAATATATTCAGGAAAAAACGCATACGCCCTTTTTGGCCAACCAAGCAAGCTTGCAAAGGAAATCTGCACTACAATGAAGTCTCACTGCCCCCCGGTCAAAAGGGCCATCTGAAAAAAGTGTAAAATCCAGAAAGGCATGACAGGCCATGGAGAACTGGGAGCCTTGTTATGCTGATGGGCGTGATGTAAATTGCCAACAGCCACTCTGGAGAAGTGTATGGTGTTTCCTGAAACATCTAAAAAACAAAGCAACAGAGCCTAGGGCACTTCCACTTATGGTCCTATAGCTTAGGGAAATTAAAATCAAAAAGACAGAGCCACCCCAAAGTTTGGGACGGCTCTGTTTACAAGAACCTCATTTACGGTACAAGTTCAATATCGCAGAAAGCGAAAAATGGATAAAGAAGTTGTGGTACTTACGTACAATGCAATATCACTCAGCAATGAAATCTATGTCCTCAGGCCCATAGCAGGATAATGAGTGGATTCAGGTACGATGATTCTAAGTGAAATAAGTCACACAGAAAAAGAAACATCATAAGATATCACTAATACACGGAATGTAAGCTTGGCTACACAGGAACTTAATTACAAAACAGAACAGGGTCTCAAATCCAAAAAGCAACTTATTCTTGCTTAAGGGGAAAGGTGAGTTGGGGTGCTGCATAAAACCAGAGATTGAAATTAGCACAGATACCTTTCCATAAGCCAAATATGTAATAGAAAAGTGCTACTGCTTGCTCAACGAAGTGGACTCAACACCCCATATTAAACGCCTAAGAATATACCTGACTAGTAAGAATCTTAAAACCTATGGATTTATATGTCTCCGAAAGAGAATCCAGCGTGTGTACAGCGGCATAAACGCAGCAGTGATAGGATTGGTGAGGTTCGGTGAGCAAATGCAGACCCTTTGAAGTCATATTGCATGGTACCCATTCCATGGTTCTCAACTCTCCAGGTTTAAGGGATTCTTCCTTCAGCTAAAACATGCATTTGGAACCCAGAGTATGATCCACTGTGTGATCGGGAAACGTGTTCCAATGTGTCTCAGTTTTCGTCCCCTGGTACTCGGGTGCAACATTCCAGATGCTTTACTAACACTCTCCCCACTTGGAGAGTCAGTGCCTTTAACCTCCTGTTTGGCCCAGTTTGCAATTTCTGCGGAAAATGAACAGGAATAGTGAGAACCAATGAGAGACTAGCAGGAGGAGCCTGGACGGGCAAATTTAACTCTCATTTCCCAACAGGAAGAGGAATTAACCAAAGGCTCAGCGAGCCATGCAGGAACCACACTAGGGCCTGAAGCAATCCTGCGGTGTTGCGGCCAGCTCACAAGAAAGCGAGTTGAAGAAAGGAGCTCAGGGGCACTGTAATTCACACACCTGCAGAATTATAAATGACAGCTATCGTCCAAAAATATATTGAAGTAAGGCTGCCAAGAGGACTTGAAAGTGGGGCAGAATTGCAGGAAACCGATTTCAGGAGGTAGACTGGAATTGCATGTAAAGCATAGGAAAAGAGGCAGAACGTCCACAATGATGCACTTGGCCAAAAAGGGCGTATGCATTTTTTCCTGAATATATTCAGGAAAAAACGCATACGCCCTTTTTGGCCAACCAAGCAAGCTTGCAAAGGAAATCTGCACTACAATGAAGTCTCACTGCCCCCCGGTCAAAAGGGCCATCTGAAAAAAGTGTAAAATCCAGAAAGGCAGGACAGGCCATGGAGAACTGGGAGCCTTGTTATGCTGATGGGCGTGATGTAATTTGCGACCAGCCACTCTGGAGAAGTGTATGGTGTTTCCTGAAACATCTAAAAAACAAAGCAACAGAGCCTAGGGCACTTCCACTTATGGTCCGATAGCTTAGGGAAATTAAAATCAAAAAGACACAGCCACCCCAAAGTTTGGGACGGCTCTGTTTACAAGAACCTCGTTTACGGTACAAGTTCAATATCGCAGAAAGCGAAAAATGGATAAAGAAGTTGTGGTACTTACGTACAATGCAATATCACTCAGCAATGAAATCTATGTCATCAGGCCCATAGCAGGATAATGAGTGGATTCAGGTACGATGATTCTAAGTGAAATAAGTCACACCGAAAAAGAAACATCATAAGATATCACTAATACACGGAATGTAAGCTTGGCTACACAGGAAGTGAATTACAAAACAGAACAGGGTCTCAAATGCAAAAAAGCAACTTATGCTTGCTTAAGGGGAAAGGTGAGTTGGGGTGCTGCATAAAACCAGAGATTGAAATTAGCACAGATACCTTTCCATAAGCCAAATATGTAATAGACAAGAGCTACTGCTTTCTCAACGAAGTGGACTCAACACCCCATATTAAACGCCTAAAAATATACCTGACTAGTAAGAATCTTAAAACCTATGGATTTATATGTCTCCGAAAGAGAATCAAGAATGTTTACAGTGGCATAAACGCAGCAGTGATAGGATTGGTGAGGTTCGGTGAGCAAATGCAGACCCTTTGAAGTCATATTGCATGGTACCCATTCCATGGTTCTCAACTCTCCAGGTTTAAGGGATTCTTCCTTCAGCTAAAACATGCATGTGGAACCCAGAGTATAATCCACCGTGTGATCGGGAAACGTGTTCAAATGTGTCTCAGTTTTCGTCCCCTGGTACTCGGGTGCAACATTCCAGACGCTTTACTAACACTCTCCCCACTTGGAGAGTCAGTGCCTTTAACCTCCTGTTTGGCCCAGTTTGCAATTTCTGCAGAAAAGGAACAGGAATAGGGAGAACCAATGAGAGACTAGCTGGAGGTGTCTGGACGGGCAAATTTAACTCTCATTTCCCACCAGGAAGAGGAATTAACCAAAGGCTCAGCGAGCCATGCCGGAACCACACTAGGGCCTGAAGCAATCCTGCGGTGTTGCGGCCAGCTCACAAGAAAGCAAGTTGAAGAAAGGAGCTCAGGGGCCCTGTAATTCACACACCTGCAGAGTTCTAAATGACAGCTATCGTCCAAAAATATATTGAAGTAAGGCTGCCAAGAGGACTTGAAAGCGGGGCAGAATTGCAGGAAACCGATTTCAGGAGGTAGACTGGAATTGCATGTAAAGCATAGGAAAAGAGGCAGAACGTCCACAATGATGCACTTGGCCAAAAAGGGCGTATGCGTTTTTTCCTGAATATATTCAGGAAAAAATGCATACGCCCTTTTTGGCCAAACAAGCAAGCTTGCAAAGGAAATCTGCACTACAATGAAGTCTCACTGCTCCCCGGTCAAAAGGGCCATCTGAAAAAAGTGTAAAATCCAGAAAGGCAGGACAGGCCATGGAGAACTGGGAGTTTTGTTATGCCAATGGGCGTGATGTAAATTGCCAACAGCCACTCTGGATAAGTGTATGGTGTTTCCTGAAACATCTAAAAAACAAAGCAACAGAGCCTAGGGCACTTCCACTTATGGTGCTATAGCTTAGGGAAATTAAAATAAAAAAGACACAGCCACCCCAAAGTTTGGGATGGCTCTCTTTACAAGAACCTCGTTTACTGTACAAGTTCAATATCGCAGAAAGCGAAAAATGGATAAAGAAGTTGTTGTACTTACGTACAATGCAATATCACTCAGCAATGAAATCTATGTCATCAGGCCAGTAGCAGCATAATGAGTGGATTCAGGTACGATGATTCTAAGTGAAATAAGTCACACAGAAAAAGAAACATCATAAGATATCACTACTACACAGAATGTAAACTTGGCTACACAGGAACTGAATTACAAAACAGAATAGGGTCTCAAATGTAGAAAACCAACTTATGCTTGCTTAAGGGGAAAGGTGAGTTGGGGTGCTGCATAAAACCAGAGATTGAAATTAGCACAGATACCTTTCCATAAGACAAATATGTAATAGAAAAGAGCTACTCCCTGCTCAACGAAGTGGACTCAACACCCCATATTAAACGCCTAAGAATATACCTGACTAGTAAGAATCTTAAAACCTATGGATTGATATGTCTCCGAAAGAGAATCAAGCGTGTGTACAGCGGCATAAACGCAGCAGTGAAAGGATTGGTGAGGTTCGGTGAGCAAATGCAGACCCTTTGAAGTCATATTGCATGGTACCCATTCCATGGTTCTCAACTCTCCAGGTTTAAGGGATTCTTCCTTCAGTTAAAACATGCATGTGGAACCCAGAGTATGATCCACCGTGTGATTGGGAAACGTGTTCAAATGTGTCTCAGTTTTCGTCCCCTAGTACTTGGGTGCAACATTCCAGACGCTTTACTAACACTCTCCCCACTTGGAGAGTCAGTGCCTTTAACCTCCTGTTTGGCCCAGTTTGCAATTTCTGCGGAAAATGAACAGGAATAGGGAGAACCAATGAGAGACTAGCTGGAGGTGTCTGGACGGGCAAATTTAACTCTCATTTCCCACCAAGAAGAGGAATTAACCAAAGGCTCAGCGAGCCATGCCGGAACCACACTAGGGCCTGAAGCAATCCTGCGGTGTTGCGGCCAGCTCACAAGAAAGCGAGTTGAAGAAAGGAGCTCAGGGGCCCTGTAATTCACACACCTGCAGAGTTCTAAATGACAGCTATCGTCAAAAAATATATTGAAGTAAGGCAGCCAAGAGGACTTGAAAGTTGGGCAGAATTGCAGGAAACCGATTTCAGGAGGTAGACTGGAATTTCATGTAAAGCATAGGAAAAGAGGCAGAACGTCCACAATGATGCACTTGGCCAAAAAGGGCGTATGCGTTTTTTCCTGAATATATTCAGGAAAAAACCCATACGACCTTTTTGGCCTACCAAGCAAGCTTGCAAAGGAAATCTGCACTACAATGAAGTCTCACTGCCCCCCGGTCAAAAGGGCCATCTGAAAAAAGTGTAAAATCCAGAAAGGCAGGACAGGCCATGGAGAACTGGGAACCTTGTTATGCTGATGGGCGTGATGTAAATTGCCAACAGCCACTCTGGAGAAGTGTATGGTGTTTCCTGAAACATCTAAAAAACAAAGCAACAGAGCCTAGGGCACTTCCACTTATGATCCTATAGCTTAGGGAAATTGAAATCAAAAAGACAAGCCACCCCAAAGTTTGGGTCGGCTCTGTTTACAAGAACCTTGTTTACGGTACAAGTTCAATATCACAGAAAGCGAAAAATGGATAAAGAAGTTGTGGTACTTACGTACAATGCAATATCACTCAGCAATGAAATCTATGTCATCAGGCCAGTAGCAGCATAATGAGTGGATTCAGGTACGATAATTCTAAGTGAAATAAGTCACACAGAAAAAGAAACATCATAAGATATCACTAATACATGGAATGTAAACTTGGCTACACAGGAACTGAATTACAAAACAGAACAGGGTCTCAAATGTAGAAAACCAACTTATGCTTGCTTAAGGGGAAAGGTTAGTTGGGGTGCTGCATAAAACCAGAGATTGAAATTAGCACAGATACCTTTCCATAAGCCAAATATGTAATAAACAAGAGCTACTCCTTGCTCAACGAAGTGGACCCATCACCCCATATTAAACGCCTAAGAATATACCTGACTAGTAAGAATCTTAAAACCTATGGATTTATATGTCTCCGAAAGAGAAACCAGCGTGTGTACAGCGGCATAAACTCAGCAGTGATAGGATTGGTGAGGTTCGGTGAGCAAACGCAGACCCTTTGAAGTCATATTGCATGGTACCCATTCCATGGGTCTCAACTCTCCAGGAGTAAGGGATTCTTCCTTCAGCTAAAACATGTATGTGGAACCCAGAGTATGATCCACCATGTGATCGGGAAACGTGTTCAAATGTGTCTCAGTTTTCGTCCCCTGGTACTCGGGTGCAACATTCCAGACGCTTTACTAACACTCTCCCCACTTGGAGAGTCAGTGCCTTTAACCTCCTGTTTGGCCAAGTTTGCAATTTCTGCAGAAAATGAACAGGAATAGGGAGAACCAATGAGAGACTAGCTGGAGGAGTCTGGACGGGCAAATTTAACTCTCATTTCCCAACAGGAAGAGGAATTAACCAAAGGCTCAGCGAGCCATGCCGAAACCACACTAGGGCCTGAAGCAATCCTGCGGTGTTGCGGCCAGCTCACAAGAAAGCGAGTTGAAGAAAGGAGCTCAGGGGCCCTGTAATTCACACACCTGCAGAGTTCTAAATGACAGCTATCGTCCAAAAATATATTGAAGTAAGGCTGCCAAGAGGACTTGAAAGCGGGGCAGAATTGCAGGAAACCGATTTCAGGAGGTAGACTGGAATTGCATGTAAAGCATAGGAAAAGAGGCAGAACGTCCACAATGATGCACTTGGCCAAAAAGGGCGTATGCGTTTTTTCCTGAATATATTCCTGAATATATTCAGGAAAAAACGCATACGCCCTTTTTGGCCAACCAAGCAAGCTTGCAAAGGAAATCTGCACTACAATGAAGTCTCACTGCCCCCCGGTCAAAAGGGCCATCTGAAAAAAGTGTAAAATCCAGAAAGGCATGACAGGCCATGGAGAACTGGGAGCCTTGTTATGCTGATGGGCGTGATGTAAATTGCCAACAGCCACTCTGGAGAAGTGTATGGTGTTTCCTGAAACATCTAAAAAACAAAGCAACAGAGCCTAGGGCACTTCCACTTATGGTCCTATAGCTTAGGGAAATTAAAATCAAAAAGACAGAGCCACCCCAAAGTTTGGGACGGCTCTGTTTACAAGAACCTCATTTACGGTACAAGTTCAATATCGCAGAAAGCGAAAAATGGATAAAGAAGTTGTGGTACTTACGTACAATGCAATATCACTCAGCAATGAAATCTATGTCCTCAGGCCCATAGCAGGATAATGAGTGGATTCAGGTACGATGATTCTAAGTGAAATAAGTCACACAGAAAAAGAAACATCATAAGATATCACTAATACACGGAATGTAAGCTTGGCTACACAGGAACTTAATTACAAAACAGAACAGGGTCTCAAATCCAAAAAGCAACTTATTCTTGCTTAAGGGGAAAGGTGAGTTGGGGTGCTGCATAAAACCAGAGATTGAAATTAGCACAGATACCTTTCCATAAGCCAAATATGTAATAGAAAAGTGCTACTGCTTGCTCAACGAAGTGGACTCAACACCCCATATTAAACGCCTAAGAATATACCTGACTAGTAAGAATCTTAAAACCTATGGATTTATATGTCTCCGAAAGAGAATCCAGCGTGTGTACAGCGGCATAAACGCAGCAGTGATAGGATTGGTGAGGTTCGGTGAGCAAATGCAGACCCTTTGAAGTCATATTGCATGGTACCCATTCCATGGTTCTCAACTCTCCAGGTTTAAGGGATTCTTCCTTCAGCTAAAACATGCATTTGGAACCCAGAGTATGATCCACTGTGTGATCGGGAAACGTGTTCCAATGTGTCTCAGTTTTCGTCCCCTGGTACTCGGGTGCAACATTCCAGATGCTTTACTAACACTCTCCCCACTTGGAGAGTCAGTGCCTTTAACCTCCTGTTTGGCCCAGTTTGCAATTTCTGCGGAAAATGAACAGGAATAGTGAGAACCAATGAGAGACTAGCAGGAGGAGCCTGGACGGGCAAATTTAACTCTCATTTCCCAACAGGAAGAGGAATTAACCAAAGGCTCAGCGAGCCATGCAGGAACCACACTAGGGCCTGAAGCAATCCTGCGGTGTTGCGGCCAGCTCACAAGAAAGCGAGTTGAAGAAAGGAGCTCAGGGGCACTGTAATTCACACACCTGCAGAATTATAAATGACAGCTATCGTCCAAAAATATATTGAAGTAAGGCTGCCAAGAGGACTTGAAAGTGGGGCAGAATTGCAGGAAACCGATTTCAGGAGGTAGACTGGAATTGCATGTAAAGCATAGGAAAAGAGGCAGAACGTCCACAATGATGCACTTGGCCAAAAAGGGCGTATGCATTTTTTCCTGAATATATTCAGGAAAAAACGCATACGCCCTTTTTGGCCAACCAAGCAAGCTTGCAAAGGAAATCTGCACTACAATGAAGTCTCACTGCCCCCCGGTCAAAAGGGCCATCTGAAAAAAGTGTAAAATCCAGAAAGGCAGGACAGGCCATGGAGAACTGGGAGCCTTGTTATGCTGATGGGCGTGATGTAATTTGCGACCAGCCACTCTGGAGAAGTGTATGGTGTTTCCTGAAACATCTAAAAAACAAAGCAACAGAGCCTAGGGCACTTCCACTTATGGTCCGATAGCTTAGGGAAATTAAAATCAAAAAGACACAGCCACCCCAAAGTTTGGGACGGCTCTGTTTACAAGAACCTCGTTTACGGTACAAGTTCAATATCGCAGAAAGCGAAAAATGGATAAAGAAGTTGTGGTACTTACGTACAATGCAATATCACTCAGCAATGAAATCTATGTCATCAGGCCCATAGCAGGATAATGAGTGGATTCAGGTACGATGATTCTAAGTGAAATAAGTCACACCGAAA
Source organism: Pseudorca crassidens (assembly GCF_039906515.1). Taxonomy (NCBI): domain Eukaryota; kingdom Metazoa; phylum Chordata; class Mammalia; order Artiodactyla; family Delphinidae; genus Pseudorca; species Pseudorca crassidens. The sequence continues at coordinate 4,567,560 of NW_027136301.1, forward strand.
AAGAAACATCATAAGATATCACTAATACACGGAATGTAAGCTTGGCTACACAGGAAGTGAATTACAAAACAGAACAGGGTCTCAAATGCAAAAAAGCAACTTATGCTTGCTTAAGGGGAAAGGTGAGTTGGGGTGCTGCATAAAACCAGAGATTGAAATTAGCACAGATACCTTTCCATAAGCCAAATATGTAATAGACAAGAGCTACTGCTTTCTCAACGAAGTGGACTCAACACCCCATATTAAACGCCTAAAAATATACCTGACTAGTAAGAATCTTAAAACCTATGGATTTATATGTCTCCGAAAGAGAATCAAGAATGTTTACAGTGGCATAAACGCAGCAGTGATAGGATTGGTGAGGTTCGGTGAGCAAATGCAGACCCTTTGAAGTCATATTGCATGGTACCCATTCCATGGTTCTCAACTCTCCATGTTTAAGGGATTCTTCCTTCAGCTAAAACATGCATGTGGAACCCAGAGTATGATCCACCGTGTGATCGGGAAACGTGTTCAAATGTGTCTCAGTTTTCTTCCCCTGGTACTCGGGTGCAACATTCCAGACGCTTTACTAACACTCTCCCCACTTGGAGAGTCAGTGCCTTTAACCTCCTGTTTGGCCCAGTTTGCAAATTCTGCGGAAAATGAACAGGAATAGGGAGAACCAATGAGAGACTAGCTGGAGGAGTCTGGACGGGCAAATTTAACTCTCATTTCCCACCAGGAAGAGGAATTAACCAAAGGCTCAGCGAGCCATGCCGGAACCACACTAGGGCCTGAAGCAATCCTGCGGTGTTGCGGCCAGCTCACAAGAAAGCGAGTTGAAGAAAGGAGCTCAGGGTCCCTGTAATTCACACACCTGCAGAGTTATAAATGACAGCTATCGTCCAAAAATATATTGAAGTAAGGTTGCCAAGAGGACTTGAAAGCGGGGCAGAATTGCAGGAAACCGATTTCAGGAGGTAGACTGGAATTGCATGTAAAGCATTGGAAAAGAGTCAGAACGTCCACAATGATGCACTTGGCCAAAAAGGGCATATGCGTTTTTTCCTGAATATATTCAGGAAAAAACGCATACGCCCTTTTTGGCCAACCAAGCAAGCTTGCAAAGGAAATCTGCACTACAATGAAGTCTCACTGCCCCCCGGTCAAAAGGGCCATCTGAAAAAAGTGTAAAATCCAGAAAGGCAGGACAGGCCATGGAGAACTGGGAGCCTTGTTATGCTGATGGGCGTGATGTAAATTGCCAACAGCCACTCTGGAGAAGTGTATGGTGTTTCCTGAAACATCTAAAAATCAAAGCAACAGAGCATAGGGCACTTCCACTTATGGTCCTATAGCTTAGGGAAATTAAAATCAAAAAGACACAGCCACCCCAAAGTTTGGGACGGCTCAGTTTACAAGAACTTCGTTTCCGGTAAAAGTTCAATATCGCAGAAAGCGAAAAGTGGATAAAGAAGTTGTGGTACTTACGTACAATGCAATATCACTCAGCAATGAAATCTCTTTTATCAGGCCCATAGCAGCATAATGAGTGGATTCAGGTACGATGATTCTAAGTGAAATATGTCACACAGAAAAAGAAACATCATAAGATATCACTAATACATGGAATGTAAACTTGGCTACAGAGGAACTGAATTACAAAACAGAATAGGGTCTCAAATGTAGAAAACCAACTTATGCTTGCTTAAGGGGAAAGGTGAGTTGGGGTGCTGCATAAAACCAGAGATTGAAATTAGCACAGATACCTTTCCATAAGCCAAATATGTAACAGACAAGAGCTACTGCTTTCTCAATGAAGTGGACACAACACCCCATATTAAACGCCTAAGAATATACCTGACTAGTAAGAATCTTAAAACCTATGGATTTATATGTCTCCGAAGGAGAATCAAGCGTGTGTACAGCGGCATAAACGCAGCAGTGATAGGATTGGTGAGGTTCGGTGAGCAAATGAAGACCCTTTGAAGTCATATTGCATGGTACCCATTCCATGGTTCTCAACTCTCCAGGTTTAAGGGATTCTTCCTTCAGCTAAAACATGCATGTGGAACCCAGAGTATGATCCACCGTGTGATCGGGAAACGTGTTCAAATGTGTCTCAGTTTTCGTCCCCTGGTACTCGGGTGCAACATTCCAGACGCTTTACTAACACTCTCCCCACTTGGAGAGTCAGTGCCTTTAACCTCCTGTTTGGCCCGGTTTGCAATTTCTGCGGAAAATGAACAGGAATAGGGAGAACCAATGAGAGACTAGCTGGAGGTGTCTGGACGGGCAAATTTAACTCTCATTTCCCACCAAGAAGAGGAATTAACCAAAGGCTCAGCAAGCCATGCCGGAACCACACTAGAGCCTGAAGCAATCCTGCGGTGTTGCGGCCAGCTCACAAGAAATTGAGTTGAAGAAAGGAGCTCAGAGGCCCTGTAATTCACACACCTGCAGAGTTCTAAATGACAGCTATCGTCCAAAAATATATTGAAGTAAGGCTGCCAAGAGGACTTGAAAGCGGGACAGAATTGCAGGAAACCGATTTCAGGAGGTAGACTGGAATTGCATGTAAAGCATAGGAAAAGAGGCAGAACGTCCACAATGATGCACTTGGCCAAAAAGGGCGTATGCGTTTTTTCCTGAATATATTCAGGAAAAAACGCATACGCCCTTTTCGGCCAACCAAGCAAGCTTGCAAAGGAAATCTGCACTACAATGAAGTCTCACTGCCCCCCGGTCAAAAGGGCCATCTGAAAAAAGTGTAAAATCCAGAAAGGCAGGACAGGCCATGGAGAACTGGGAGCCTTGTTATGCTGATGGGCGTGATGTAATTTGCGACCAGCCACTCTGGAGAAGTGTATGGTGTTTCCTGAAACATCTAAAAAACAAAGCAACAGAGCCTAGGGCACTTCCACTTATGGTCCTATAGCTTAGGGAAATTAAAATCAAAAAGACACAGCCACCCCAAAGTTTGTGACGGCTCTGTTTACAAGAATCTCGTTTACGGTACAAGTTCAATATCGCAGAAAGCGAAAAATGGATAAAGAAGTTGTGGTACTTACGTACAATGCAATATCACTCAGCAATGAAATCTATGTCATCAGGCCCATAGCAGGATAATGAGTGGATTCAGGTACGATGATTCTAAGTGAAATAAGTCACACCGAAAAAGAAACATCATAAGATATCACTAATACACGGAATGTAAGCTTGGCTACACAGGAAGTGAATTACAAAACAGAACAGGGTCTCAAATGCAAAAAAGCAACTTATGCTTGCTTAAGGGGAAAGGTGAGTTGGGGTGCTTCATAAAACCAGAGATTGAAATTAGCACAGATACCTTTCCATAAGCCAAATATGTAATAGACAAGAGCTACTGCTTTCTCAACGAAGTGGACTCAACACCCCATATTAAACGCCTAAAAATATACCTGACTAGTAAGAATCTTAAAACCTATGGATTTATATGTCTCCGAAAGAGAATCAAGAATGTTTACAGTGGCATAAACGCAGCAGTGATAGGATTGGTGAGGTTCGGTGAGCAAATGCAGACCCTTTGAAGTCATATTGCATGGTACCCATTCCATGGTTCTCAACTCTCCAGGTTTAAGGGATTCTTCCTTCAGCTAAAACATGCATGTGGAACCCAGAGTATGATCCACCGTGTGATCGGGAAACGTGTTCAAATGTGTCTCAGTTTTCTTCCCCTGGTACTCGGGTGCAACATTCCAGACGCTTTACTAACACTCTCCCCACTTGGAGAGTCAGTGCCTTTAAACTCCTGTTTGGCCCAGTTTGCAAATTCTGCGGAAAATGAACAGGAATAGGGAGAACCAATGAGAGACTAGCTGGAGGAGTCTGGACGGGCAAATTTAACTCTCATTTCCCACGAGGAAGAGGAATTAACCAAAGGCTCAGCGAGCCATGCCGGAACCACACAAGGGCCTGAAGCAACCCTGCGGTGTTGCGGCCAGCTCACAAGAAAGCGAGTTGAAGAAAGGAGCTCAGGGTCCCTGTAATTCACACACCTGCAGAGTTATAAATGACAGCTATCGTCCAAAAATATATTGAAGTAAGGTTGCCAAGAGGACTTGAAAGCGGGGCAGAATTGCAGGAAACCGATTTCAGGAGGTAGACTGGAATTGCATGTAAAGCATTGGAAAAGAGGCAGAACGTCCACAATGATGCACTTGGCCAAAAAGGGCATATGCGTTTTTTCCTGAATATATTCAGGAAAAAACGCATACGCCCTTTTTGGCCAACCAAGCAAGCTTGCAAAGCAAATCTGCACTACAATGAAGTCTCACTGCCCCCCGGTCAAAAGGGCCATCTGAAAAATGTGTAAAATCCAGAAAGGCAGGACAGGCCATGGAGAACTGGGAGCCTTGTTATGCTGATGGGTGTGATGTAAATTGCCAACAGCCACTCTGGAGAAGTGTATGGTGTTTCCTGAAACATCTAAAAATCAAAGCAACAGAGCCTAGGGCACTTCCACTTATGGTCCTATAGCTTAGGGAAATTAAAATCAAAAAGACACAGCCACCCCAAAGTTTGGGACGGCTCTGTTTACAAGAACTTCGTTTCCGGTAAAAGTTCAATATCGCAGAAAGCGAAAAGTGGATAAAGAAGTTGTGGTACTTACGTACAATGCAATATCACTCAGCAATGAAATCTCTTTTATCAGGCCCATAGCAGCATAATGAGTGGATTCAGGTACGATGATTCTAAGTGAAATATGTCACACAGAAAAAGAAACATCATAAGATATCACTAATACATGGAATGTAAATTTGGCTACAGAGGAACTGAATTACAAAACAGAATAGGGTCTCAAATGTAGAAAACCAACTTATGCTTGCTTAAGGGGAAAGGTGAGTTGGGGTGCTGCATAAAACCAGAGATTGAAATTAGCACAGATACCTTTCCATAAGCCAAATATGTAACAGACAAGAGCTACTGCTTTCTCAACGAAGTGGACACAACACCCCATATTAAACGCCTAAGAATATACCTGACTAGTAAGAATCTTAAAACCTATGGATTTATATGTCTCCAAAAGAGAATCAAGCATGTGTACAGCGGCATAAATGCAGCAGTGATAGGATTGGTGAGGTTCGGTGAGCAAATGCAGACCCTTTGAAGTCATATTGCATGGTACCCATTCCATGGTTCTCAACTCTCCAGGTTTAAGGGATTCTTTCTTCAGCTAAAACATGCATGTGGAACCCAGAGTATGATCCACCGTGTGATCGGGAAACGTGTTCAAATATGTCTCAGTTTTCGTCCCCTGGTACTCGGGTGCAACATTCCAGACGCTTTACTAACACTCTCCCCACTTGGAGAGTCAGTGCCTTTAACCTCCTGTTTGGCCCAGTTTGCAATTTCTGCAGAAAAGGAACAGGAATAGGGAGAACCAATGAGAGACTAGCTGGAGGTGTCTGGACGGGTAAATTTAACTCTCAATTCCCACCAAGAAGAGGAATTAACCAAAGGCTCAGCGAGCCATGCCGGAACCACACTAGGGCCTGAAGCAATCCTGCGGTGTTGCGGCCAGCTCACAAGAAAGTGAGTTGAAGAAAGGAGCTCAGGGGCCCTGTAATTCACACACCTGCAGAGTTCTAAATGACAGCTATCGTCCAAAAATATATTGAAGTAAGGCTGCCAAGAGGACTTGAAAGCGGGGCAGAATTGCAGGAAACCGATTTCAGGAGGTAGACTGGAATTGCATGTAAAGCATAGGAAAAGAGGCAGAACGTCCACAATGATGCACTTGGCCAAAAAGGGCGTATGCGTTTTTTCCTGAATATATTCAGGAAAAAACGCATACGCCCTTTTTGGCCAACCAAGCAAGCTTGCAAAGGAAATCTGCACTACAATGAAGTCTCACTGCCCCCCGGTCAAAAGGGCCATCTGAAAAAAGAGTAAAATCCAGAAAGGCAGGACAGGCCATGGAGAACTGGGAGCCTTGTTATGCTGATGGGCGTGATGTAAATTGCCAACAGCCACTCTGGAGAAGTGTATGGTGTTTCCTGAAACATCTAAAAAACAAAGCAACAGAGCCTAGGGCACTTCCACTTATGGTCCTATAGCTTAGGGAAATTAAAATCAAAAAGACACAGCCACCCCAAAGTTTGGGACGGCTCTGTTTACAAGAACCTCGTTTCCGGTACAAGTTCAATATCGCAGAAAGCGAAAAATGGATAAAGAAGTTGTGGGACTTACGTACAATGCAATATCATTCAGCAATGAAATCTATGTCATCATGCCCGTAGCAGCATAATGAGTGGATTCAGGTACGATGATTCTAAGTGAAATATGTCACACAGAAAAAGAAACATCATAAGATATCACTAATACACGGAATGTAAAGTTGGCTACACAGGAACTGAATTACAAAACAGAATAGGGTCTCAAATGTAGAAAACCAACTTATGCTTGCTTAAGGGGAAAGGTGAGTTGGGGTGCTGCATAAAACCAGAGATTGAAATTAGCACAGATACCTTTCCATAAGCCAAATATGTAATAGACAAGAGCTACTGCTTGCTCAACGAAGTGGACTCAACACCCCATATTAAACGCCTAAGAATATACTTGACTAGTAAGAATCTTAAAACCTATGGATTTATATGTCTCCGAAGGAGAATCAAGCGTGTGTACAGCGGCATAAACGCAGCAGTGTTAGGATTGGTGAGGTTCGGTGAGCAAATGCAGACCCTTTGAAGTCATATTGCATGGTACCCATTCCATGGTTCTCAACTCTCCAGGTTTAAGGGAATCTTCCTTCAGCTAAAACATGCATGTGGAACCCAGAGTATGATCCACCGTGTGATCGGGAAACGTGTTCAAATGTGTCTCAGTTTTCATCCCCTGGTACTCGGGTGCAACATTCCAGAAGCTTTACTAACACTCTCCCCACTTGGAGAGTCAGTGCCTTTAACCTCCTGTTTGGCCCAGTTTGCAAATTCTGCGGAAAATGAACAGGAATAGGGAGAACCAATGAGAGACTACCTGAAGGAGTCTGGACGGGCAAATTTAACTCTCATTTCCCACCAGGAAGAGGAATTAACCAAAGGCTCAGCGAGCCATGCCGGAACCGCACTAGGGCCTGAAGCAATCCTGCGGTGTTGCGGCCAGCTCACAAGAAAGCGAGTTGAAGAAAGGAGCTCAGGGGCCCTGTAATTCACACACCTGCAGAGTTATAAATGACAGCTATCGTCCAAAAATATATTGAAGTAAGGTTGCCAAGAGGACTTGAAAGCGGGGCAGAATTGCAGGAAACCGATTTCAGGAGGTAGACTGGAATTGCATGTAAAGCATTGGAAAAGAGGCAGAACGTCCACAATGATGCACTTGGCCAAAAAGGGCGTATGCGTTTTTTCCTGAATATATTCAGGAAAAAACGCATACGCCCTTTTTGGCCAACCAAGCAAGCTTGCAAAGGAAATCTGCACTACAATGAAGTCTCACTGCCCCCCGGTCAAAAGGGCCATCTGAAAAATGTGTAAAATCCAGAAAGGCAGGACAGGCCATGGAGAACTGGGAGCCTTGTTATGCTGATGGGCGTGATGTAAATTGCCAACAGCCACTCTGGAGAAGTGTATGGTGTTTCCTGAAACATCTAAAAAACAAAGCAACAGAGCCTAGGGCACTTCCACTTATGGTCCTATAGCTTAGGGAAATTAAAATCAAAAAGACACAGGCACCCCAAAGTTTGGGACGGCTCTGTTTACAAGAACCTCGTTTCCGGTAAAAGTTCAATATCGCAGAAAGCGAAAAGTGGATAAAGAAGTTGTGGTACTAACGTACAATGCAATATCACTCAGCAATGAAATCTCTTTCATCAGGCCCATAGCAGCATAATGAGTAGATTCAGGTACGATGACTCTAAGTGAAATATGTCACACAGAAAAAGAAACATCATAAGATATCACTAATACATGGAATGTAAACTTGGCTACAGAGGAACTGAATTACAAAACAGAATAGGGTCTCAAATGTAGAAAACCAACTTATGCTTGCTTAAGGGGAAAGGTGAGTTGGGGTGCTGCATAAAACCAGAGATTGAAATTAGCACAGATACCTTTCCATAAGCCAAATATGTAATAGACAAGAGCTACTGCTTTCTCAACGAAGTGGACTCAACACCCCATATTAAACGCCTAAGAATATACCTGACTAGTAAGAATCTTAAAACCTATGGATTTATATGTCTCTGAAAGAGAATCAAGCATATGTACAGTGGCATAAACGCAGCAGTGATAGGATTGGTGAGGTTCGGTGAGCAAATGCAGACCCTTTGAAGTCATATTGCATGGTACCCATTCCAAGGTTCTCAACTCTCCAGGTTTAAGGGATTCTTCCTTCAGCTAAAACATGCATGTGGAACCCAGAGTATGATCCACCGTGTGATCGGGAAACGTGTTCAAATGTGTCTCAGTTTTCGTCCCCTGGTACTCGGGTGCAACATTCCAGACGCTTTACTAACACTCTCCCCACTTGGAGAGTCAGTGCCTTTAACCTCCTGTTTGGCCCAGTTTGCAATTTCTGCGGAAAATGAACAGGAATAGGGAGAACCAATGAGAGACTAGCTGGAGGTGTCTGGACGGGTAAATTTAACTCTCAATTCCCACCAAGAAGAGGAATTAACCAAAGGCTCAGCGAGCCATGCCGGAACCACACTAGGGCCTGAAGCAATCCTGCGGTGTTGCGGCCAGCTCACAAGAAAGCGAGTTGAAGAAAGGAGCTCAGGGGCCCTGTAATTCACACACCTGCAGAGTTCTAAATGACAGCTATCGTCCAAAAATATATTGAAGTAAGGCTGCCAAGAGGACTTGAAAGCGGGGCAGAATTGCAGGAAACCGATTTCAGGAGGTAGACTGGAATTGCATGTAAAGCATAGGAAAAGAGGCAGAACGTCCACAATGATGCACTTGGCCAAAAAGGGCGTATGCGTTTTTTCCTGAATATATTCAGGAAAAAACGCATACGCCCTTTTTGGCCAACCAAGCAAGCTTGAAAAGGAAATCTGCACTACAATGAAGTCTCACTGCCCCCCGGTCAAAAGGGCCATCTGAAAAAAGTGTAAAATCCAGAAAGGCAGGACAGGCCATGGAGAACTGGGAGCCTTGTTATGCTGATGGGCGTGATGTAAATTGCCAACAGCCACTCTGGAGAAGTGTATGGTGTTTCCTGAAACATCTAAAAAACAAAGCAACAGAGCCTAGGGCACTTCCACTTATGGTCCGATAGCTTAGGGAAATTAAAATCAAAAAGACACAGCCACCCCAAAGTTTGGGACGGCTCTGTTTACAAGAACCTCGTTTACGGTACAAGTTCAATATCGCAGAAAGCGAAAAATGGATAAAGAAGTTGTGGTACTTACGTACAATGCAATATCACTCAGCAATGAAATCTATGTCATCAGGCCAGTAGCAGCATAATGAGTGGATTCAGGTACGATGATTCTAAGTGAAATAAGTCACACCGAAAAAGAAACATCATAAGATATCACTAATACACGGAATGTAAGCTTGGCTACACAGGAAGTGAATTACAAAACAGAACAGGGTCTCAAATGCAAAAAAGCAACTTATGCTTGCTTAAGGGGAAAGGTGAGTTGGGGTGCTGCATAAAACCAGAGATTGAAATTAGCACAGATACCTTTCCATAAGCCAAATATGTAATAGACAAGAGCTACTGCTTTCTCAACGAAGTGGACTCAACACCCCATATTAAACGCCTAAAAATATACCTGACTAGTAAGAATCTTAAAACCTATGGATTTATATGTCTCCGAAAGAGAATCAAGAATGTTTACAGTGGCATAAACGCAGCAGTGATAGGATTGGTGAGGTTCGGTGAGCAAATGCAGACCCTTTGAAGTCATATTGCATGGTACCCATTCCATGGTTCTCAACTCTCCAGGTTTAAGGGATTCTTCCTTCAGCTAAAACATGCATGTGGAACCCAGAGTATGATCCACCGTGTGATCGGGAAACGTGTTCAAATGTGTCTCAGTTTTCTTCCCCTGGTACTCGGGTGCAACATTCCAGACGCTTTACTAACACTCTCCCCACTTGGAGAGTCAGTGCCTTTAAACTCCTGTTTGGCCCAGTTTGCAAATTCTGCGGAAAATGAACAGGAATAGGGAGAACCAATGAGAGACTAGCTGGAGGAGTCTGGACGGGCAAATTTAACTCTCATTTCCCACCAGGAAGAGGAATTAACCAAAGGCTCAGCGAGCCATGCCGGAACCACACTAGGGCCTGAAGCAATCCTGCGGTGTTGCGGCCAGCTCACAAGAAAGCGAGTTGAAGAAAGGAGCTCAGGGTCCCTGTAATTCACACACCTGCAGAGTTATAAATGACAGCTATCGTCCAAAAATATATTGAAGTAAGGTTGCCAAGAGGACTTGAAAGCGGGGCAGAATTGCAGGAAACCGATTTCAGGAGGTAGACTGGAATTGCATGTAAAGCATTGGAAAAGAGTCAGAACGTCCACAATGATGCACTTGGCCAAAAAGGGCGTATGCGTTTTTTCCTGAATATATTCAGGAAAAAACGCATACGTCCTTTTTGGCCAACCAAGCAAGCTTGCAAAGGAAATCTGCACTACAATGAAGTCTCACTGCCCCCCGGTCAAAAGGGCCATCTGAAAAATGTGTAAAATCCAGAAAGGCAGGACAGGCCATGGAGAACTGGGAGCCTTGTTATGCTGATGGGCGTGATGTAAATTGCCAACAGCCACTCTGGAGAAGTGTATGGTGTTTCCTGAAATATCTAAAAATCAAAGCAACAGAGCCTAGGGCACTTCCACTTATGGTCCTATAGCTTAGGGAAATTAAAATCAAAAAGACACAGCCACCCCAAAGTTTGGGACGGCTCTGTTTACAAGAACTTCGTTTCCGGTAAAAGTTCAATATCGCAGAAAGCGAAAAGTGGATAAAGAAGTTGTGGTACTTACGTACAATGCAATATCACTCAGCAATGAAATCTCTTTTATCAGGCCCATCGCAGCATAATGAGTGGATTCAGGTACGATGATTCTAAGTGAAATATGTCACACAGAAAAAGAAACATCATAAGATATCACTAATACATGGAATGTAAACTTGGCTACAGAGGAACTGAATTACAAAACAGAATAGGGTCTCAAATGTAGAAAACCAACTTATGCTTGCTTAAGGGGAAAGGTGAGTTGGGGTGCTGCATAAAACCAGAGATTGAAATTAGCACAGATACCTTTCCATAAGCCAAATATGTAACAGACAAGAGCTATTGCTTTCTCAACGAAGTGGACTCAACACCCCATATTAAACGCCTAAGAATATACCTGACTAGTAAGAATCTTAAAACCTATGGATTTATATGTCTCCAAAAGAGAATCAAGCATGTGTACAGCGGCATAAATGCAGCAGTGATAGGATTGGTGAGGTTCGGTGAGCAAATGCAGACCCTTTGAAGTCATATTGCATGGTACCCATTCCATGGTTCTCAACTCTCCAGGTTTAAGGGATTCTTTCTTCAGCTAAAACATGCATGTGGAACCCCGAGTATGATCCACCGTGTGATCGGGAAACGTGTTCAAATATGTCTCAGTTTTCGTCCCCTGGTACTCGGGTGCAACATTCCAGACGCTTTACTAACACTCTCCCCACTTGGAGAGTCAGTGCCTTTAAACTCCTGTTTGGCCCAGTTTGCAATTTCTGCAGAAAAGGAACAGGAATAGGGAGAACCAATGAGAGACTAGCTGGAGGTGTCTGGACGGGTAAATTTAACTCTCAATTCCCACCAAGAAGAGGAATTAACCAAAGGCTCAGCGAGCCATGCCGGAACCACACTAGGGCCTGAAGCAATCCTGCGGTGTTGCGGCCAGCTCACAAGAAAGCGAGTTGAAGAAAGGAGCTCAGGGGCCCTGTAATTCACACACCTGCAGAGTTCTAAATGACAGCAATCATCCAAAAATATATTGAAGTAAGGCTGCCAAGAGGACTTGAAAGCGGGGCAGAATTGCAGGAAACCGATTTCAGGAGGTAGACTGGAATTGCATGTAAAGCATAGGAAAAGAGGCAGAACGTCCACAATGATGCACTTGGCCAAAAAGGGCGTATGCGTTTTTTCCTGAATATATTCAGGAAAAAACGCATACGCCCTTTTTGGCCAACCAAGCAAGCTTGCAAAGGAAATCTGCACTACAATGAAGTCTCACTGCCCCCCGGTCAAAAGGGCCATCTGAAAAAAGAGTAAAATCCAGAAAGGCAGGACAGGCCATGGAGAACTGGGAGCCTTGTTATGCTGATGGGCGTGATGTAAATTGCCAACAGCCACTCTGGAGAAGTGTATGGTGTTTCCTGAAACATCTAAAAAACAAAGCAACAGAGCCTAGGGCACTTCCACTTATGGTCCTATAGCTTAGGGAAATTAAAATCAAAAAGACACAGCCACCCCAAAGTTTGGGACGGCTCTGTTTACAAGAACCTCGTTTCCCGTACAAGTTCAATATCGCAGAAAGCGAAAAATGGATAAAGAAGTTGTGGGACTTACGTACAATGCAATATCATTCAGCAATGAAATCTATGTCATCATGCCCGTAGCAGCATAATGAGTGGATTCAGGTACGATGATTCTAAGTGAAATATGTCACACAGAAAAAGAAACATCATAAGATATCACTAATACACGGAATGTAAAGTTGGCTACACAGGAACTGAATTACAAAACAGAATAGGGTCTCAAATGTAGAAAACCAACTTATGCTTGCTTAAGGGGAAAGGTGAGTTGGGGTGCTGCATAAAACCAGAGATGGAAATTAGCACAGATACCTTTCCATAAGCCAAATATGTAATAGACAAGAGCTACTGCTTGCTCAACGAAGTGGACTCAACACCCCATATTAAACGCCTAAGAATATACTTGACTAGTAAGAATCTTAAAACCTATGGATTTATATGTCTCCGAAGGAGAATCAAGCGTGTGTACAGCGGCATAAACGCAGCAGTGATAGGATTGGTGAGGTTCGGTGAGCAAATGCAGACCCTTTGAAGTCATATTGCATGGTACCCATTCCATGGTTCTCAACTCTCCAGGTTTAAGGGATTCTTCCTTCAGCTAAAACATGCATGTGGAACCCAGAGTATGATCCACCGTGTGATCGGGAAACGTGTTCAAATGTGTCTCAGTTTTCGTCCCCTGGTACTCGGGTGCAACATTCCAGACGCTTTACTAACACTCTCCCCACTTGGAGAGTCAGTGCCTTTAACCTCCTGTTTGGCCCAGTTTGCAAATTCTGCGGAAAATGAACAGGAATAGGGAGAACCAATGAGAGACTAGCTGGAGGAGTCTGGACGGGCAAATTTAACTCTCATTTCCCACCAGGAAGAGGAATTAACCAAAGGCTCAGCGAGCCATGCCGGAACCACACTAGGGCCTGAAGCAATCCTGCGGTGTTGCGGCCAGCTCACAAGAAAGCGAGTTGAAGAAAGGAGCTCTGGGTCCCTGTAATTCACACACCTGCAGAGTTATAAATGACAGCTATCGTCCAAAAATATATTGAAGTAAGGTTGCCAAGAGGACTTGAAAGCGGGGCAGAATTGCAGGAAACCGATTTCAGGAGGTAGACTGGAATTGCATGTAAAGCATTGGAAAAGAGGCAGAACGTCCACAATGATGCACTTGGCCAAAAAGGGCGTATGCGTTTTTTCCTGAATATATTCAGGAAAAAACGCATACGCCCTTTTTGGCCAACCAAGCAAGCTTGCAAAGGAAATCTGCACTACAATGAAGTCTCACTGCCCCCCGGTCAAAAGGGCCATCTGAAAAATGTGTAAAATCCAGAAAGGCAGGACAGGCCATGGAGAACTGGGAGCCTTGTTATGCTGATGGGCGTGATGTAAATTGCCAACAGCCACTCTGGAGAAGTGTATGGTGTTTCCTGAAACATCTAAAAAACAAAGCAACAGAGCCTAGGGCACTTCCACTTATGGTCCTATAGCTTAGGGAAATTAACATCAAAAAGACACAGCCACCCCAAAGTTTGGGACGGCTCTGTTTACAAGAACCTCGTTTCCGGTAAAAGTTCAATATCGCAGAAAGCGAAAAGTGGATAAAGAAGTTGTGGTACTAACGTACAATGCAATATCACTCAGCAATATAATCTCTTTCATCAGGCCCATAGCAGCATAATGAGTGGATTCAGGTACGATGACTCTAAGTGAAATATGTCACACAGAAAAAGAAACATCATAAGATATCACTAATACATGGAATGTAAACTTGGCTACAGAGGAACTGAATTACAAAACAGAATAGGGTCTCAAATGTAGAAAACCAACTTATGCTTGCTTAAGGGGAAAGGTGAGTTGGGGTGCTGCATAAAACCAGAGATTGAAATTAGCACAGATACCTTTCCATAAGCCAAATATGTAATAGACAAGAGCTACTGCTTTCTCAACGAAGTGGACTCAACACCCCATATTAAACGCCTAAGAATATACCTGACTAGTAAGAATCTTAAAACCTATGGATTTATATGTCTCCGAAAGAGAATCAAGCATGTGTACAGCGGCATAAACGCAGCAGTGATAGGATTGGTGAGGTTCGGTGAGCAAATGCAGACCCTTTGAAGTCATATTGCATGGTACCCATTCCAAGGTTCTCAACTCTCCAGGTTTAAGGGATTCTTCCTTCAGCTAAAACATGCATGTGGAACCCAGAGTATGATCCACCGTGTGATCGGGAAACGTGTTCAAATGTGTCTCAGTTTTCGTCCCCTGGTACTCGGGTGCAACATTCCAGACGCTTTACTAACACTCTCCCCACTTGGAGAGTCAGTGCCTTTAACCTCCTGTTTGGCCCAGTTTGCAATTTCTGCGGAAAATGAACAGGAATAGGGAGAACCAATGAGAGACTAGCTGGAGGTGTCTGGACGGGTAAATTTAACTCTCAATTCCCACCAAGAAGAGGAATTAACCAAAGGCTCAGCGAGCCATGCCGGAACCACACTAGGGCCTGAAGCAATCCTGCGGTGTTGCGGCCAGCTCACAAGAAAGCGAGTTGAAGAAAGGAGCTCAGGGGCCCTGTAATTCACACACCTGCAGAGTTCTAAATGACAGCTATCGTCCAAAAATATATTGAAGTAAGGCTGCCAAGAGGACTTGAAAGCGGGGCAGAATTGCAGGAAACCGATTTCAGGAGGTAGACTGGAATTGCATGTAAAGCATAGGAAAAGAGGCAGAACGTCCACAATGATGCACTTGGCCAAAAAGGGCGTATGCGTTTTTTCCTGAATATATTCAGGAAAAAACGCATACGCCCTTTTTGGCCAACCAAGCAAGCTTGAAAAGGAAATCTGCACTACAATGAAGTCTCACTGCCCCCCGGTCAAAAGGGCCATCTGAAAAAAGTGTAAAATCCAGAAAGGCAGGACAGGCCATGGAGAACTGGGAGCCTTGTTATGCTGATGGGCGTGATGTAATTTGCGACCAGCCACTCTGGAGAAGTGTTTGGTGTTTCCTGAAACATCTAAAAAACAAAGCAACAGAGCCTAGGGCACTTCCACTTATGGTCCGATAGCTTAGGGAAATTAAAATCAAAAAGACACAGCCACCCCAAAGTTTGGGACGGCTCTGTTTACAAGAACCTCGTTTACGGTACAAGTTCAATATCGCAGAAAGCGAAAAATGGATAAAGAAGTTGTGGTACTTACGTACAATGCAATATCACTCAGCAATGAAATCTATGTCATCAGGCCCATAGCAGGATAATGAGTGGATTCAGGTACGATGATTCTAAGTGAAATAAGTCACACAGAAAAAGAAACATCATAAGATATCACTAATACATGGAATGTAAACTTGGCTACACAGGAACTGAATTACAAAACAGAATAGGGTCTCAAATGTAGAAAACCAACTTATGCTTGCTTAAGGGGAAAGGTGAGTTGGGGTGCTGCACAAAACCAGAGATTGAAATTAGCACAGATACCTTTCCATAAGCCAAATATGTAATAGACAAGAGGTACTGCTTTCTCAACGAAGTGGACTCAACACCCCATATTAAACGCCTAAGAATATACCTGACTAGTAAGAATCTTAAAACCTATGGATTTATATGTCTCCGAAAGAGAATCAAGCATGTGTACAGCGGGATAAACGCAGCAGTGATAGGATTGGTGAGGTTCGGTGAGCAAATGCAGACCCTTTGTAGTCATATTGCATGGTACCCATTCCATGGTTCTCAACTCTCCAGGTTTAAGGGATTCTTCCTTCAGCTAAAACATGCATGTGGAACCCAGAGTATGATCCACCGTGTGATCGGGAAACGTGTTCAAATGTGTCTCAGTTTTCGTCCCCTGGTACTCGGGTGCAACATTCCAGACGCTTTACTAACACTCTCCCCACTTGGAGAGTCAGTGCCTTTAACCTCCTGTTTGGCCCAGTTTGCAATTTCTGCGGAAAATGAACAGGAATAGGGAGAACCAATGAGAGACTAGCTGGAGGTGTCTGGACGGGCAAATTTAACTCTCATTTCCCACCAAGAAGAGGAATTAACCAAAGGCTCAGCGAGCCATGCCGGAACCACACTAGGGCCTGAAGCAATCCTGCGGTGTTGCGGCCAGCTCACAAGAAAGCGAGTTGAAGAAAGGAGCTCAGGGGCCCTGTAATTCACACACCTGCAGAGTTCTGAATGACAGCTATCGTCCAAAAATATATTGAAGTAAGGCTGCCAAGAGGACTTGAAAGCGGGGCAGAATTGCAGGAAACCGATTTCAGGAGGTAGACTGGAATTGCATGTAAAGCATAGGAAAAGAGGCAGAACGTCCACAATGATGCACTTGGCCAAAAAGGGCGTATGCGTTTTTTCCTGAATATATTCAGGAAAAAACGCATACGCCCTTTTTGGCCAACCAAGCAAGCTTGAAAAGGAAATCTGCACTACAATGAAGTCTCACTGCCCCCCGGTCAAAAGGGCCATCTGAAAAAAGTGTAAAATCCAGAAAGGCAGGACAGGCCATGGAGAACTGGGAGCCTTGTTATGCTGATGGGCGTGATGTAATTTGCGACCAGCCACTCTGGAGAAGTGTATGGTGTTTCCTGAAACATCTAAAAAACAAAGCAACAGAGCCTAGGGCACTTCCACTTATGGTCCGATAGCTTAGGGAAATTAAAATCAAAAAGACACAGCCACCCCAAAGTTTGGGACGGCTCTGTTTACAAGAACCTCGTTTACGGTACAAGTTCAATATCGCAGAAAGCGAAAAATGGATAAAGAAGTTGTGGTACTTACGTACAATGCAATATCACTCAGCAATGAAATCTATGTCATCAGGCCCATAGCAGGATAATGAGTGGATTCAGGTACGATGATTCTAAGTGAAATAAGTCACACAGAAAAAGAAACATCATAAGATATCACTAATACATGGAATGTAAACTTGGCTACACAGGAACTGAATTACAAAACAGAATAGGGTCTCAAATGTAGAAAACCAACTTATGCTTGCTTAAGGGGAAAGGTGAGTTGGGGTGCTGCACAAAACCAGAGATTGAAATTAGCACAGATACCTTTCCATAAGCCAAATATGTAATAGACAAGAGGTACTGCTTTCTCAACGAAGTGGACTCAACACCCCATATTAAACGCCTAAGAATATACCTGACTAGTAAGAATCTTAAAACCTATGGATTTATATGTCTCCGAAAGAGAATCAAGAATGTGTACAGCGGGATAAACGCAGCAGTGATAGGATTGGTGAGGTTCGGTGAGCAAATGCAGACCCTTTGTAGTCATATTGCATGGTACCCATTCCATGGTTCTCAACTCTCCAGGTTTAAGGGATTCTTCCTTCAGCTAAAACATGCATGTGGAACCCAGAGTATGATCCACCGTGTGATCGGGAAACGTGTTCAAATGTGTCTCAGTTTTCGTCCCCTGGTACTCGGGTGCAACATTCCAGACGCTTTACTAACACTCTCCCCACTTGGAGAGTCAGTGCCTTTAACCTCCTGTTTGGCCCAGTTTGCAATTTCTGCGGAAAATGAACAGGAATAGGGAGAACCAATGAGAGACTAGCTGGAGGTGTCTGGACGGGTAAATTTAACTCTCAATTCCCACCAAGAAGAGGAATTAACCAAAGGCTCAGCGAGCCATGCCGGAACCACACTAGGGCCTGAAGCAATCCTGCGGTGTTGCGGCCAGCTCACAAGAAAGCGAGTTGAAGAAAGGAGCTCAGGGGCCCTGTAATTCACACACCTGCAGAGTTCTAAATGACAGCTATCGTCCAAAAATATATTGAAGTAAGGCTGCCAAGAGGACTTGAAAGCGGGGCAGAATTGCAGGAAACCGATTTCAGGAGGTAGACTGGAATTGCATGTAAAGCATAGGAAAAGAGGCAGAACGTCCACAATGATGCACTTGGCCAAAAAGGGCATATGCGTTTTTTCCTGAATATATTCAGGAAAAAACGCATACGCCCTTTTTGGCCAACCAAGCAAGCTTGCAAAGGAAATCTGCACTACAATGAAGTCTCACTGCCCCCCGGTCAAAAGGGCCATCTGAAAAAAGTGTAAAATCCAGAAAGGCAGGACAGGCCATGGAGAACTGGGAGCCTTGTTATGCTGATGGGCGTGATGTAAATTGCCAACAGCCACTCTGGAGAAGTGTATGGTGTTTCCTGAAACATCTAAAAAACAAAGCAACATAGCCTAGGGCACTTCCACTTATGGTCCTATAGCTTAGGGAAATTAAAATCAAAAAGACACAGCCACCCCAAAGTTTGGGACGGCTCTGTTTACAAGAACCTCGTTTACGGTACAAGTTCAATATCGCAGAAAGCGAAAAATGGATAAAGAAGTTGTGGGACTTACGTACAATGCAATATCACTCAGCAATGAAATCTATGTCATCAGGCCAGTAGCAGCATAATGAGTGGATTCAGGTACGATGATTCTAAGTGAAATAAGTCACACAGAAAAAGAAACATCATAAGATATCACTAATACACGGAATGTAAACTTGGCTACATAGGAACTGAATTACAAAACAGAATAGGGTCTCAAATGTAGAAAACCAACTTATGCTTGCTTAAGGGGAAAGGTGAGTTGAGGTGCTGCATAAAACCAGAGATTGAAATTAGCACAGATACCTTTCCATAAGCCAAATACGTAATAGAAAAGAGCTACTGCTTGCTCAACGAAGTGGACTCAACACCCCATATTAAACGCCTAAGAATATACCTGACTAGTAAGAATCTTAAAACCTATGGATTTATATGTCTCCGAAAGAGAATCAAGCGTGTGTACAGCGGCATAAACGCAGCAGTGATAGGATTGGTGAGGTTCGGTGAGCAAATGCAGACCCTTTGAAGTCATATTGCATGGTACCCTTTCCATGGGTCTCAACTCTCCAGGTTTAAGGGATTCTTCCTTCAGCTAAAACATGCATGTGGAACCCAGAGTATGATCCACCGTGTGATCGGGAAACGTGTTCAAATGTGTCTCAGTTTTCGTCCCCTGGTACTCGGGTGCAACATTCCAGACGCTTTACTAACACTCTCCCCACTTGGAGAGTCAGTGCCTTTAACCTCCTGTTTGGCCCAGTTTGCAATTTCTGCGGAAAATGAACAGGAATAGGGAGAACCAATGAGAGACTAGCTGGAGGTGTCTGGACGGGTAAATTTAACTCTCATTTGCCACCAAGAAGAGGAATTAACCAAAGGCTCAGCGAGCCATGCCGGAACCACACTAGGGCCTGAAGCAATCCTGCGGTGTTGCGGCCAGCTCACAAGAAAGCGAGTTGAAGAAAGGAGCTCAGGGGCCCTGTAATTCACACACCTGCAGAGTTCTAAATGACAGCTATCGTCCAAAAATATATTGAAGTAAGGCTGCCAAGAGGACTTGAAAGCGGGGCAGAATTGCAGGAAACCGATTTCAGGAGGTAGACTGGAATTGCATGTAAAGCATAGGAAAAGAGGCAGAACGTCCACAATGATGCACTTGGCCAAAAAGGGCGTATGCGTTTTTTCCTGAATATATTCAGGAAAAAACGCATACGCCCTTTTTGGCCAACCAAGCTTGCTTGCAAAGGAAATCTGCACTACAATGAAGTCTCACTGCCCCCCGGTCAAAAGGGCCATCTGAAAAAAGTGTAAAATCCAGAAAGGCAAGACAGGCCATGGAGAACTGGGAGCCTTGTTATGCTGATGGGAGGGATGTAAATTGCCAACAGCCACTCTGGAGAAGTGTATGGTGTTTCCTGAAACATCTAAAAAACAAAGCAACAGAGCCTACGGCACTTCCACTTATGGTCCTATAGATTAGGGAAATTAAAATCAAAAAGACACAGCCACCCCAAAGTTTGGGATGGCTCTGTTTACAAGAACCTCGTTTACGGTACAAGTTCAATATCACAGAAAGCGAAAAATGGATAAAGAAGTTGTGGTACTTACGTACACTGCAATATCACTCAGCAATGAAATCTATGTCATCAGGCCAGTAGCAGCATAATGAGTGGATTCAGGTACGATGATTCTAAGTGAAATACGTCACACAGAAAAAGAAACATCATAAGATATCACTAATACACGGAATGTAAACTTGGCTACACAGGAACTGAATTACAAAACAGAATAGGGTCTCAAATGTAGAAAACCAACTTATGCTTGCTTAAGGGGAAAGGTGAGTTGGGGTGCTGCATAAAACCAGAGATTGAAATTAGCACAGATACCTATCCATAAGCCAAATATGTAATAGACAAGAGCTACTGCTTGCTCAACGAAGTGGACTCAACACCCCATATTAAAGGCCTAAGAATATACCTGACTAGTAAGAATCTTAAAACCTATGGATTTATATGTCTCCGAAAGAGAATCCAGCGTGTGTACAGCGGCATAAACGCAGCAGTGATAGGATTGGTGAGGTTCGGTGAGCAAATGCAGACCCTTTGAAGTCATATTGCATGGTACCCATTCCATGGTTCTCAACTCTCCAGGTTTAAGGGATTCTTCCTTCAGCTAAAACATGCATGTGGAACCCAGAGTATGATCCACCGTGTGATCGGGAAACGTGTTCAAATATGTCTCAGTTTTCGTCCCCTGGTACTCGGGTGCAACATTCCAGACGCTTTACTAACACTCTCCCCACTTGGAGAGTCAGTGCCTTTAACCTCCTGTTTGGCCCAGTTTGCAATTTCTGCGGAAAATGAACAGGAATAGGGAGAACCAATGAGAGACTAGCTGGAGGTGTCTGCCCGGGTAAATTTAACTCTCATTTCCCACCAAGAAGAGGAATTAACCAAAGGCTCAGCGAGCCATGCCGGAACCACACTAGGGCCTGAAGCAATCCTGCGGTGTTGCGGCCAGCTCACAAGAAAGCGAGTTGAAGAAAGGAGCTCAGGGGCCCTGTAATTCACACACCTGCAGAGTTCTAAATGACAGCTATCGTCCAAAAATATATTGAAGTAAGGCTGCCAAGAGGACTTGAAAGCGGGGCAGAATTGCAGGAAACCGATTTCAGGAGGTAGACTGGAATTGCATGTAAAGCATAGGAAAAGAGGCAGAACGTCCACAATGATGCACTTGGCCAAAAAGGGCGTATGCGTTTTTTCCCAGGAAAAAACGCATACGCCCTTTTTGGCCAACCAAGCAAGCTTGCAAAGGAAATCTGCACTACAATGAAGTCTCACTGCCCCCCGGTCAAAAGGGCCATCTGAAAAAAGTGTAAAATCCAGAAAGGCAGGACAGTCCATGGAGAACTGGGAGCCTTGTTATGCTGATGGGCGTGATGTAAATTGCCAACAGCCACTCTGGAGAAGTGTATGGTGTTTCCTGAAACATCTAAAAAACAAAGCAACAGAGCCTAGGGCACTTCCACTTATGGTCCTATAGCTTAGGGAAATTAAAATCAAAAAGACACAGCCACCCCAAAATTGGGGACGGTTCTGTTTACAAAACCTCGTTTACGGTAAAAGTTCAATATCACAGAAAGCGAAAAATGGATAAAGAAGTTCTGGTACTAATGTACAATGCAATATCACTCAGCAATGAAATCTATGTCATCATGCCCGTAGCAGCATAATGAGTGGATTCAGGTACGATGATTCTAAGTGAAATAAGTCACACAGAAAAAGAAACATCATAAGATATCACTAATACACGGAATGTAAGCTTGGCTACACAGGAACTGAATTACAAAACAGAACAGGGTCTCAAATGTAGAAAACCAACTTATGCTTGCTTAAGGGGAAAGGTGAGTTGGGGTGCTGCATAAAACCAGAGATTGAAATTAGCACAGATACCTTTCCATAAGACAAATATGTAATAGACAAGAGCTACTCCTTGCTCAATGAAGCGGACTCAACACCCCATATTAAACGCCTAAGAATATACCTGACTAGTAAGAATCTTAAAACCTATGGATTTATATGTCTCCGAAAGAGAATCAAGCGTGTGTACAGCGGCATAAAGGCAGCAGTGAAAGGATTGGTGAGGTTCGGTGAGCAAATGAAGACCGTTTGAAGTCATATTGCATGGTACCCATTCCATGGTTCTCAACTCTCCAGGTTTAAGGGATTCTTCCTTCAGCTAAAACATGCATGTGGAACCCAGAGTATAATCCACCGTGTGATCGGGAAACGTGTTCAAATGTGTCTCAGTTTTCGTCCCCTGGTACTCGGGTGCAACATTCCAGACGCTTTACTAACACTCTCCCCACTTGGAGAGTCAGTGCCTTTAACCTCCTGTTTGGCCCAGTTTGCAATTTCTGCAGAAAAGGAACAGGAATAGGGAGAACCAATGAGAGACTAGCTGGAGGTGTCTGGACGGGCAAATTTAACTCTCATTTCCCACCAGGAAGAGGAATTAACCAAAGGCTCAGCGAGCCATGCCGGAACCACACTAGGGCCTGAAGCAATCCTGCGGTGTTGCGGCCAGCTCACAAGAAAGCAAGTTGAAGAAAGGAGCTCAGGGGCCCTGTAATTCACACACCTGCAGAGTTCTAAATGACAGCTATCGTCCAAAAATATATTGAAGTAAGGCTGCCAAGAGGACTTGAAAGCGGGGCAGAATTGCAGGAAACCGATTTCAGGAGGTAGACTGGAATTGCATGTAAAGCATAGGAAAAGAGGCAGAACGTCCACAATGATGCACTTGGCCAAAAAGGGCGTATGCGTTTTTTCCTGAATATATTCAGGAAAAAATGCATACGCCCTTTTTGCCCAAACAAGCAAGCTTGCAAAGGAAATCTGCACTACAATGAAGTCTCACTGCTCCCCGGTCAAAAGGGCCATCTGAAAAAAGAGTAAAATCCAGAAAGGCAGGACAGGCCATGGAGAACTGGGAGTTTTGTTTTGCCAATGGGCGTGATGTAAATTGCCAACAGCCACTCTGGATAAGTGTATGGTGTTTCCTGAAACATCTAAAAAACAAAGCAACAGAGCCTAGGGCACTTCCACTTATGGTGCTATAGCTTAGGGAAATTAAAATAAAAAAGACACAGCCACCCCAAAGTTTGGGATGGCTCTCTTTACAAGAACCTCGTTTACTGTACAAGTTCAATATCGCAGAAAGCGAAAAATGGATAAAGAAGTTGTTGTACTTTGGTACAATGCAATATCACTCAGCAATGAAATCTATGTCATCAGGCCAGTAGCAGCATAATGAGTGGATTCAGGTACGATGATTCTAAGTGAAATAAGTCACACAGAAAAAGAAACATCATAAGATATCACTACTACACAGAATGTAAACTTGGCTACACAGGAACTGAATTACAAAACAGAATAGGGTCTCAAATGTAGAAAACCAACTTATGCTTGCTTAAGGGGAAAGGTGAGTTGGGGTGCTGCATAAAACCAGAGATTGAAATTAGCACAGATACCTTTCCATAAGACAAATATGTAATAGAAAAGAGCTACTCCCTGCTCAACGAAGTGGACTCAACACCCCATATTAAACGCCTAAGAATATACCTGACTAGTAAGAATCTTAAAACCTATGGATTTATATGTCTCCGAGAGAGAATCAAGCGTGTGTACAGCGGCATAAAGGCAGCAGTGAAAGGATTGGTGAGGTTCGGTGAGCAAATGCAGACCCTTTGAAGTCATATTGCATGGTACCCATTCCATGGTTCTCAACTCTCCAGGTTTAAGGGATTCTTCCTTCAGCTAAAACATGCATGTGGAACCCAGAGTATAATCCACCGTGTGATCGGGAAACGTGTTCAAATGTGTCTCAGTTTTCGTCCCCTGGTACTCGGGTGCAACATTCCAGACGCTTTACTAACACTCTCCCCACTTGGAGAGTCAGTGCCTTTAACCTCCTGTTTGGCCCAATTTGCAATTTCTGCAGAAAAGGAACAGGAATAGGGAGAACCAATGAGAGACTAGCTGGAGGTGTCTGGACGGGCAAATTTAACTCTCATTTCCCACCAGGAAGAGGAATTAACCAAAGGCTCAGCGAGCCATGCCGGAACCACACTAGGGCCTGAAGCAATCCTGCGGTGTTGCGGCCAGCTCACAAGAAAGCAAGTTGAAGAAAGGAGCTCAGGGGCCCTGTAATTCACACACCTGCAGAGTTCTAAATGACAGCTATCGTCCAAAAATATATTGAAGTAAGGCTGCCAAGAGGACTTGAAAGCGGGGCAGAATTGCAGGAAACCGATTTCAGGAGGTAGACTGGAATTGCATGTAAAGCATAGGAAAAGAGGCAGAACGTCCACAATGATGCACTTGGCCAAAAAGGGCGTATGCGTTTTTTCCTGAATATATTCAGGAAAAAATGCATACGCCCTTTTTGCCCAAACAAGCAAGCTTGCAAAGGAAATCTGCACTACAATGAAGTCTCACTGCTCCACGGTCAAAAGGGCCATCTGAAAAAAGAGTAAAATCCAGAAAGGCAGGACAGGCCATGGAGAACTGGGAGTTTTGTTTTGCCAATGGGCGTGATGTAAATTGCCAACAGCCACACTGGATAAGTGTATGGTGTTTCCTGAAACATCTAAAAAACAAAGCAACAGAGCCTAGGGCACTTCCACTTATGGTGCTATAGCTTAGGGAAATTAAAATAAAAAAGACACAGCCACCCCAAAGTTTGGGATGGCTCTCTTTACAAGAACCTCGTTTACTGTACAAGTTCAATATCGCAGAAAGCGAAAAATGGATAAAGAAGTTGTTGTACTTACGTACAATGCAATATCACTCAGCAATGAAATCTATGTCATCAGGCCAGTAGCAGCATAATGAGTGGATTCAGGTACGATGATTCTAAGTGAAATAAGTCACACAGAAAAAGAAACATCATAAGATATCACTACTACACAGAATGTAAACTTGGCTACACAGGAACTGAATTACAAAACAGAATAGGGTCTCAAATGTAGAAAACCAACTTATGCTTGCTTAAGGGGAAAGGTGAGTTGGGGTGCTGCATAAAACCAGAGATTGAAATTAGCACAGATACCTTTCCATAAGACAAATATGTAATAGAAAAGAGCTACTCCCTGCTCAACGAAGTGGACTCAACACCCCATATTAAACGCCTAAGAATATACCTGACTAGTAAGAATCTTAAAACCTATGGATTTATATGTCTCCGAAAGAGAATCAAGCGTGTGTACAGCGGCATAAAGGCAGCAGTGAAAGGATTGGTGAGGTTCGGTGAGCAAATGCAGACCCTTTGAAGTCATATTGCATGGTACCCATTCCATGGTTCTCAACTCTCCAGGTTTAAGGGATTCTTCCTTCAGCTAAAACATGCATGTGGAACCCAGAGTATGATCCACCGTGTGATCGGGAAATGTGTTCAAATGTGTCTCAGATTTCGTCCCCTGGTACTCAGGTGCAACATTCCAGACGCTTTACTAACACTCTCCCCACTTGCAGAGTCAGTGCCTTTAATCTGCTGTTGGGCCCAGTTTGCAATTTCTGCAGAAAAGGAACAGGAATAGGGAGAACCAATGAGAGACTAGCTGGAGGTGTCTGGATGGGCAAATTTAACTCTCATTTCTCACCAGGAAGAGGAATTAACCAAAGGCTCAGCATGCCATGCCAGTATCACACTAGGGCCTGAAGAATCCTGCAGTGTTGCGGCCAGATCACAAGAAAGCGAGTTGAAGAAAGGAGCTCAGGGGCACTGTAATTCACAAACCTGCAGAGATATAAATGACAGCTATCGTCCAAAAATATATTGAAGTAAGGCTGCCAAGAGGACTTGAAAGCGGGGCAGAATTGCAGGAAACCGATTTCAGGAGGTAGACAGGAATTGCATGTAAAGCATAGGAAAAGAGGCAGAACGTCCACAATGATGCACTTGGCCAAAAAGGGCGTATGCGTTTTTTCCTGAATATATTCAGGAAAAAACCCATACGACCTTTTTGGCCAGCCAAGCAAGCTTGCAAAGAAATCTGCACTACAATGAAGTCTCACTGCCCCCCGGTCAAAAGGGCCATCTGAAAAAAGTGTAAAATCCAGAAAGGCAGGACAGGCCATGGAGAACTGGGAGCCTTGTTATGCTGATGGGCAGGATGTAAATTGCCAACAGCCACCCTGGAGAAGTGTATGGTGGTTCCTGAAATATCTAAAAAACAAAGCAACACAGACTAGGGCACTTCCACTTATGGTCCTATAGCTTAGGGAAATTAAAATCAAAAAGACACAGCCACCCCAATGTTTGGGACGGCTCCGTTTACAAGAACCTCGTTTACGGTACAAGTTCAATATCGCAGAAAGCGAAAAATGGATAAAGAAGTTGTGGTACTTCCGTACAATGCAATATCACTCAGCAATGAAATGTATGTCATCAGGTCAGTAGCAGCATAATGAGTGTATTCAGGTACGATGATTCTAAGTGAAATAAGTCACACAGAAAAAGAAACATCATAAGATATCACTAATACACAGAATGTAAACTTCTCTACATAGGAACTGAATTACAAAACAGAATAGGGTCTCAAATGTAGAAAACCAACTTATGCTTGCTTAAGGGGAAAGGTGAGTTGGGGTGCTGCATAAAACCAGAGATTGAAATTAACACAGATACCTTTCCATAAGAAAAATATGTAATAGACAAGAGCTACTCCTTGCTCAACGAAGTGGACACAACACCCCATATTAAACGCCTAAGAATATGCCTGACTAGTAAGAATCTTAAAACCTATGGATATATATATCTCCGAAAGAGAATCAAGCGTGTGTACAGCGGCATAAACGCAGCAGTGATAGGATTGGTGAGGTTCGGTGAGCAAATGCAGACCCTTTGAAGTCGTATTGCATGGTACCCATTCCATGGTTCTCAACTCTCCAGGTTTAAGGGATTCTTCCTTCAGCTAAAACGTGCATGTGGAACCCAGAGTATGATCCACCGTGTGATCGGGAAACGTGTTCAAATATGTCTCAGTTTTCGTCCCCTGGTACTCGGGTGCAACATTCCAGACGCTTTACTAACACTCTCCCCACTTGGAGAGTCAGTGCCTTTAACCTCCTGTTTGGCCCAGTTTGCAATTTCTGCGGAAAATGAACAGGAATAGGGAGAACCAATGAGAGACTAGCTGGAGGTGTCTGCCCGGGTAAATTTAACTCTCATTTCCCACCAAGAAGTGGAATTAACCAAAGGCTCAGCGAGCCATGCCAGAACCACACTAGGGCCTGAAGCAATCCTGCGGTGTTGCGGCCAGCTCACAAGAAAGCGAGTTGAAGAAAGGAGCTCAGGGGCCCTGTAATTCACACACCTGCAGAGTTCTAAATGACAGCTATCGTCCAAAAATATATTGAAGTAAGGCTGCCAAGAGGACTTGAAAGCGGGGCAGAATTGCAGGAAACCGATTTCAGGAGGTAGACTGGAATTGCATGTAAAGCATAGGAAAAGAGGCAGAACGTCCACAATGATGCACTTGGCCAAAAAGGGCGTATGCGTTTTTTCCGGAATATATTCAGGAAAAAACGCATACGCCCTTTTTGGCCAACCAAGCAAGCTTGCAAAGGAAATCTGCACTACAATGAAGTCTCACTGCCCCCCGGTCAAAAGGGACATCTGAAAAAAGTGTAAAATCCAGAAAGGCAGGACAGGCCATGGAGAACTGGGAGCCTTCTTATGCTGATGGGCGGGATGTAAATTGCCAACAGCCACTCTGGAGAAGTGTATGGTGTTTCCTGAAACATCTAAAAAACAAAGCAACACAGCCTAGGGCACTTGCACTTATGGTCCTATAGCTTAGGGAAATTAAAATTAAAAAGACACAGCCACCCCAAAGTTTGGGACGGCTCTGTTTACAAGAATCTCGTTTCCGGTACAAGTTCAATATCGCAGAAAGCGAAAAATGGATAAAGAAGTTGTGGTACTAATGTACAATGCAATATCACTCAGCAATGAAATCTCTTTCATCAGGCTCATAGCAGCATAATGAGTGGATTCAGGTACGATGATTCTAAGTGAAATACGTCACACAGAAAAAGAAACATCATAAGATATCACTAATACACGGAATGTAAACTTGGCTACACAGGAACTGAATTACAAAACAGAATAGGGTCTCAAATGTAGAAAACCAACTTATGCTTGCTTAAGGGGAAAGGTGAGTTGGGGTGCTGCATAAAACCAGAGATTGAAATTAGCACAGATACCTTTCCATAAGCCAAATATGTAATAGACAAGAGCTACTGCTTGCTCAACGAAGTGGACTCAACACCCCATATTAAACGCCTAAGAATATACTTGACTAGTAAGAATCTTAAAACCTATGGATTTATATGTCTCCGAAAGAGAATCAAGCGTGTGTACAGCGGCATAAAAGCAACAGTGATACGATTGGTGAGGTTCGGTGAACACATGCAGACCCTTTGAAGTCATATTGCATGGTACCCATTCCATGGGTCTCAACTCTCCAGGTTTAAGGGATTCTTCCTTCAGCTAAAACATGCATGTGGAACCCAGAGGATGATCCACCGTGTGATCGGGAAACGTGTTCAAATGTGTCTCAGTTTTCGTCCCCTGGTACTCGGGTGCAACATTCCAGACGCTTTACTAACACTCTCCCCACTTGGTGAGTCAGTGCCTTTAACCTCCTGTTTGGCCCAGTTTGCAATTTCTGCCGAAAATGAACAGGAATAGGGAGAACCAATGAGAGACTAGCTGGAGGTGTCTGCCCGGGTAAATTTAACTCTCATTTCCCACCAAGAAGAGGAATTAACCAAAGGCTCAGCGAGCCATGCCGGAACCACACTAGGGCCTGAAGCAATCCTGCGGTGTTGCGGCCAGCTCACAAGAAAGCGAGTTGAAGAAAGGAGCTCAGGGGCCCTGTAATTCACACACCTGCAGAGTTCTAAATGACAGCTATCGTCCAAAAATATATTGAAGTAAGGGTGCCAAGAGGACTTGAAAGCGGGGCAGAATTGCAGGAAACCGATTTCATGAGGTAGACTGGAATTGCATGTAAAGCATAGGAAAAGAGGCAGAACGTCCACAATGATGCCCTTGGCCAAAAAGGGCGTATACGTTTTTTCCTGAATATATTCAGGAAAAAACGCATATGCCCTTTTTGGCCAACCAAGCAAGCTTGCAAAGGAAATCTGCACTACAATGAAGTCTCACTGCGCCCCGGTCAAAAGGGCCATCTGAAAAAAGTGTAAAATCCAGAAAGGCAGGACAGACCATGGAGAACTGGGAGCCTTGTTATGCTGATGGGCGTGATGCAAATTGCCAACAGCCACTCTGGAGAAGTGTATGGTGTTTCCTGAAACATCTAAAAAACAAAGCAACAGAGCCTAGGGCACTTCCACTTATGGTCCTATAGCTTAGGGAAATTAAAATCAAAAAGACACAGCCACCCCAATGTTTGGGACGGCTCTGTATACAAGAACCTTGTTTACGGTAAAAGTTCAATATCGCAGAAAGCGAGAAATGGATAAAGAAGTTGTGGTACTTACGTACAATGCAATATCACTCAGCAATGAAATCTATGTCATCAGGCCCATAGCAGAATAATGAGTGGATTTAGGTACGATGATTCTAAGTGAAATATGTCACACAGAAAAAGAAACATCATAAGATATCACTAATACACGGAATGTAAACTTGGCTACACAGGAACTGAATTACAAAACAGAATAGGGTCTCAAATGTAGAAAACCAACTTATGCTTGCTTAAGGGGAAAGGTGAGTTGGGGTGCTGCATAAAACCAGAGATTGAAATTAGCACAGATACCTATCCATAAGCCAAATATGTAATAGACAAGAGCTACTGCTTGCTCAACGAAGTGGACTCAACACCCCATATTAAACGCCTAAGAATATACCTGACTAGTAAGAATCTTAAAACCTATGGATTTATATGTCTCCGAAAGAGAATCAAGCGTGTGTACAGCGGCATAAACGCAGCAGTGATAGGATTGGTGAGGTTCGGTGAGCAAATGCAGACCCTTTGAAGTCATATTGCATGGTACCCATTCCATGGGTCTCAACTCTCCAGGTTTAAGGGATTCTTCCTTCAGCTAAAACATGCATGTGGAACCCAGAGTATGATCCACCGTGTGATCGGGAAACGTGTTCAAATATGTCTCAGTTTTCGTCCCCTGGTACTCGGGTGCAACATTCCAGACGCTTTACTAACACTCTCCCCACTTGGAGAGTCAGTGCCTTTAACCTCCTGTTTGGCCCAGTTTGCAATTTCTGCGGAAAATGAACAGGAATAGGGAGAACCAATGAGAGACTAGCTGGAGGTGTCTGCCCGGGTAAATTTAACTCTCATTTCCCACCAAGAAGAGGAATTAACCAAAGGCTCAGCGAGCCATGCCGGAACCACACTAGGGCCTGAAGCAATCCTGCGGTGTTGCGGCCAGCTCACAAGAAAGCGAGTTGAAGAAAGGAGCTCAGGGGCCCTGTAATTCACACACCTGCAGAGTTATACATGACAGCTATCGTCCAAAAATATATTGAAGTAAGGGTGCCAAGAGGACTTGAAAGCGGGGCAGAATTGCAGGAAACCGATTTCAGGAGGTAGACTGGAATTGCATGTAAAGCATAGGAAAAGAGGCAGAACGTCCACAATGATGCACTTGGCCAAAAAGGGCGTATGCGTTTTTTCCTGAATATATTCAGGAAAAAACGCATACGCCCTTTTTGGCCAACCAAGCAAGCTTGCAAAGGAAGTCTACACTACAATGAAGTCTCACTGCCCCCCGGTCAAAAGGGCCATCTGAAAAAAGTGTAAAATCCAGAAAGGCAGGACAGTCCATGGAGAACTGGGAGCCTTGTTATGCTGATGGGCGTGATGTAAATTGCCAACAGCCACTCTGGAGAAGTGTATGGTGTTTCCTGAAACATCTAAAAAACAAAGCAACAGAGCCTAGGGCACTTCCACTTATGGTCCTATAGCTTAGGGAAATTAAAATCAAAAAGACACAGCCACCCCAAAATTTGGGACGGCTCTGTTTACAAAACCTCGTTTACGGTAAAAGTTCAATATCACAGAAAGCGAAAAATGGATAAAGAAGTTGTGGTACTAATGTACAATGCAATATCACTCAGCAATGAAATCTATGTCATCAGGCCAGTAGCAGCATAATGAGTGGATTCAGGTACGATGATTCTAAGTGAAATAAGTCACAAAGAAAAAGAAACATCATAAGATATCACTAATACACGGAATGTAAACTTGCCTACACAGGAACTGAATTACAAAACAGAATAGGGTCTCAAATGTAGAAAAGCAACTTATGCTTGCTTAAGGGGAAAGGTGAGTTGGGGTGCTGCATAAAACCAGAGATTGAAATTAGCACAGATACCTTTCCATAAGCCAATTATGTAATAGACAAGAGCTACTGCTTGCTCAACGAAGTGGACTCAACACCCCATATTAAACGCCTAAAAATATACCTGACTAGTAAGAATCTTAAAACCTATGGATTTATATGTCTCCGAAAGAGAATCAAGCGTGTGTACAGCGGCATAAACGCAGCAATGATAGGATTGGTGAGGTTCGGTGAGCAAATGCAGACCCTTTGAAGTCATATTGCATGGTACCCATTCCATGGTTCTCAACTCTCCAGGTTTAAGGGATTCTTCCTTCAGCTAAAACATGCATGTGGAACCAAGAGTATGATCCAACGTGTGATCGGGAAACGTGTTCAAATGTGTCTCAGTTTTCGTCCCCTGGTACTCGGGTGCAACATTACAGACGCTTTACTAACACTCTCCCCACTTGGAGAGTCAGTGCCTTTAACCTACTGTTTGGCCCAGTTTGCAATTTCTGTGGAAAATTAACAGGAATAGGGAGAACCAATGAGAGGCTAGCTGGAGGTGTCTGGACGGGCAAATTTAACTCTCATTTCCCACCAGGAAGAGGAATTAACCAAAGGGTCAGCGTGCCATGCCGGTACCACACTAGGGCCTGAAGCAATCCTGCAGTGTTGCGACCAGCTCACAAGAAAGCGAGTTGAAGAAACGAGCTCAGGGGCCCTGTAATTCACAAACCTGCAGAGTTATACATGACAGCTATCGTCCAAAAATATATTGAAGTAAGGCTGCCAAGAGGACTTGAAAGTTGGGCAGAATTGCAGGAAACCGATTTCAGGAGGTAGACTGGAATTGCATGTAAAGCATAGGAAAAGAGGCAGAACGTCCACAATGATGCACTTGGCCAAAAAGGGCGTATGCGTTTTTTCCTGAATATATTCAGGAAAAAACGCATATGCACTTTTTGGCCAACCAAGCAAGCTTGCAAAGGAAATCTGCACTACAATGAAGTCTCACTGCTCCCCGGTAAAAAGGGCCATCTGCAAAAAGAGTAAAATCCAGAAATGCAGGACAGGCCATGGAGAACTGGGAGTTTTGTTATGCCAATGGGCGTGATGTAAATTGCCAACAGCCACTCTGGAGAAGTGTATGGTGTTTCCTGAAACATCTAAAAAACAAAGCAACAGAGCCTAGGGCACTTCCACTTATGGTGCTATAGCTTAGGGAAATTAAAATCAAAAAGACACAGCTACCCCAAAGTTTGGGACGGCTCTGTTTACAAGAACCTCGTTTACGGTACAAGTTCAATATCGCAGAAAGCGAAAAATGGATAAAGAAGTTGTTGTACTTACGTACAATGCAATATCACTCAGCAAAGAAATCTATGTCATCAGGCCAGTAGCTGCATAATGAGTGGATTGAGGTACGATGATTCTAAGTGAAATAAGTCACACAGAAAAAGAAACATCATAAGATATCACTAATACACAGAATATAAACTTGGCTACACAGGAACTGAATTACAAAACAGAATAGGGTCTCAAATGTAGAAAACCAACTTATGCTTGCTTAAGGGGAAAGGTGAGTTGGGGTGCTGCATAAAACCAGAGATTGAAATTAGCACAGATACCTTTCCATAAGACAAATATGTAATAGACAAGAGCTACTCCTTGCTCAATGAAGCGGACTCAACACCCCATATTAAACGCCTAAGAATATACCTGACTAGTAAGAATCTTAAAACCTATGGATTTATATGTCTCCGAAAGAGAATCAAGCGTGTGTACAGCGGCATAAAGGCAGCAGTGAAAGGATTGGTGAGGTTCGGTGAGCAAATGAAGACCCTTTGAAGTCATATTGCATGGTACCCATTCCATGGTTCTCAACTCTCCAGGTTTAAGGGATTCTTCCTTCAGCTAAAACATGCATGTGGAACCCAGAGTATAATCCACCGTGTGATCGGGAAACGTGTTCAAATGTGTCTCAGTTTTCGTCCACTGGTACTCGGGTGCAACATTCCAGACGCTTTACTAACACTCTCCCCACTTGGAGAGTCAGTGCCTTTAACCTCCTGTTTGGCCCAGTTTGCAATTTCTGCAGAAAAGGAACAGGAATAGGCAGAACCAATGAGAGACTAGCTGGAGGTGTCTGCACGGGTAAATTTAACTCTCATTTCCCACCAAGAAGAGGAATTAACCAAAGGCTCAGCGAGCCATGCCGGAACCACACTAGGGCCTGAAGCAATCCTGCGGTGTTGCGGCCAGCTCACAAGAAAGCGACTTGAAGAAAGGAGCTCAGGGGCCCTGTAATTCACACACCTGCAGAGTTCTAAATGACAGCTATCGTCCAAAAATATATTGAAGTAAGGGTGCCAAGAGGACTTGAAAGCGGGGCAGAATTGCAGGAAACCGATTTCAGGAGGTAGACTGGAATTGCATGTAAAGCATAGGAAAAGAGGCAGAACGTCCACAATGATGCACTTGGCCAAAAAGGGCGTATGCGTTTTTTCCTGAATATATTCAGGAAAAAACGCATACGCCCTTTTTGGCCAACCAAGCAAGCTTGCAAAGGAAATCTGCACTACAATGAAGTCTCACTGCCCCCCGGTCAAAAGGGACATCTGAAAAAAGTGTAAAATCCAGAAAGGCAGGACAGGCCATGGAGAACTGGGAGCCTTCTTATGCTGATGGACGGGATGTAAATTGCCAACAGCCACTCTGGAGAAGTGTATGGTGTTTCCTGAAACATCTAAAAAACAAAGCAACACAGCCTAGGGCACTTGCACTTATGGTCCTATAGCTAAGGGAAATTAAAATTAAAAAGACACAGCCACCCCAAAGTTTGGGACGGCTCTGTTTACAAGAACCTCGTTTCCGGTACAAGTTCAATATCGCAGAAAGCGAAAAATGGATAAAGAAGTTGTGGTACTAACGTACAATGCAATATCACTCAGCAATGAAATCTATATCATCAGGCTCATAGCAGCATAATGAGTGGATTCAGGTACGATGATTCTAAGTGAAATACGTCACACAGAAAAAGAAACATCATAAGATATCACTAATACACGGAATGTAAACTTGGCTACACAGGAACTGAATTACAAAACAGAATAGGGTCTCAAATTTAGAAAACCAACTTATGCTTGCTTAAGGGGAAAGGTGAGTTGGGGTGCTGCATAAAACCAGAGATTGAAATTAGCACAGATACATTTCCATAAGCCAAATATGTAATAGACAAGAGCTACTGCTTGCTCAACGAAGTGGACTCAACACCCCATATTAAACGCCTAAGAATATACCTGACTAGTAAGAATCTTAAAACCTATGGATTTATATGTCTCCGAAAGAGAAGGAAGTGTGTGTACAGTGGCATAAACGCAGCAGAGAAAGGGTTGGTGATGTTCGGTGAGCAAATGCAGACCCTTTGAAGTCATATTGCATGGTACCCATTCCATGGTTCTCAACTCTCCAGGTTTAAGGGATTCTTCCTTCAGCTAAAACATGCATGTGGAACCAAGAGTATGATCCAACGTGTGATCGGGAAACGTGTTCAAATGTGTCTCAGTTTTCGTCCCCTGGTACTCGGGTGCAACATTACAGACGCTTTACTAACACTCTCCCCACTTGGAGAGTCAGTGCCTTTAACCTACTGTTTGGCCCAGTTTGCAATTTCTGTGGAAAATTAACAGGAATAGGGAGAACCAATGAGAGGCTAGCTGGAGGTGTCTGGACGGGCAAATTTAACTCTCATTTCCCACCAGGAAGAGGAATTAACCAAAGGGTCAGCGTGCCATGCCGGTACCACACTAGGGCCTGAAGCAATCTTGCAGTGTTGCGACCAGCTCACAAGAAAGCGAGTTGAAGAAAGGAGCTCAGGGGCCCTGTAATTCACAAACCTGCAGAGTTATACATGACAGCTATCGTCCAAAAATATATTGAAGTAAGGCTGCCAAGAGTACTTGAAAGTGGGGCAGAAATGCAGGAAACCGATTTCAGGAGGTAGACTGGAATTGCATGTAAAGCATAGGAAAAGAGGCAGAACGTCCACAATGATGCACTTGGACAAAAAGGGCGTATGCGTTTTTTCCTGAATATATTCAGGAAAAAACGCATATGCACTTTTTGGCCAACCAAGCAAGCTTGCAAAGGAAATCTGCACTACAATGAAGTCTCACTGCTCCCCGGTAAAAAGGGCCATCAGAAAAAAGAGTAAAATCCAGAAATGCAGGACAGGCCATGGAGAACTGGGAGTTTTGTTATGCCAATGGGCGTGATGTAAATTGCCAACAGCCACTCTGGAGAAGTGTATGGTGTTTCCTGAAACATCTAAAAAACAAAGCAACAGAGCCTAGGGCACTTCCACTTATGGTGCTATAGATTAGGGAAATTAAAATAAAAAAGACACAGCCACCCCAAAGTTTGGGACGGCTCTGTTTACAAGAACCTCGTTTACGGTACAAGTTCAATATCGCAGAAAGCGAAAAATGGATAAAGAAGTTGTTGTACTTACGTACAATGCAATATCACTCAGCAAAGAAATCTATGTCATCAGGCCAGTAGCAGCATAATGAGTGGATTGAGGTACGATGATTCTAAGTGAAATAAGTCACACAGAAAAAGAAACATCATAAGATATCACTAATACACAGAATGTAAACTTGGCTACACAGGAACTGAATTACAAAACAGAATAGGGTCTCAAATGTAGAAAACCAACTTATGCTTGCTTAAGGGGAAAGGTGAGTTGGGGTGCTGCATAAAACCAGAGATTGAAATTAGCACAGATACCTTTCCATAAGACAAATATGTAATAGACAAGAGCTACTCCCTGCTCAACGAAGTGGACTCAACACCCCATATTAAACGCCTAAGAATATACCTGACTAGTAAGAATCTTAAAACCTATGGATTTATATGTCTCCGAAAGAGAATCAAGCGTGTGTACAGCGGCATAAACGCAGCAGTGATAGGATTGGTGAGGTTCGGTGAGCAAATGAAGACCCTTTGAAGTCATATTGCATGGTACCCATTCATTGGTTCTCAACTCTCCAGGTTTAAGGGATTCTTCCTTCAGCTAAAACATGCATGTGGAACCCAGAGTATGATCCACCGTGTGATCGGGAAACGTGTTCAAATGTGTCTCAGTTTTCGTCCCCTGGTACTCGGGTGCAACATTCCAGACGCTTTACTAACACTCTCCCCACTTGGAGAGTCAGTGCCTTTAATCTGCTGTTGGGCCCAGTTTGCAATTTCTGCGGAAAATGAACAGGAATAGGGAGAACCAATGAGAGACTAGCTGGAGGTGTCTGGAAGGACAAATTTAACTCTCATTTCCCAACAGGAAGAGGAATTAACCAAAGGCTCAGCATGCCATGCCAGTATCACACTAGGGCCTGAAGCAATCCTGCAGTGTTGCGGCCAGCTCACAAGAAAGCGAGTTGAAGAAAGGAGCTCAGGGGCACTGTAATTCACAAACCTGCAGAGATATAAATGACAGCTATCGTCCAAAAATCTATTGAAGTAAGGGTGCAAAGAGGACTTGAAAGCGGGGCAGAATTGCAGGAAACCGATTTCAGGAGGTAGACTGGAATTGCATGTAAAGCATAGGAAAAGAGGCAGAACGTCCACAATGATGCACTTGGCCAAAAAGGGCGTATGCGTTTTTTCCTGAATATATTCAGGAAAAAACGAATACGTCCTTTTTGGCCACCCAAGCAAGCTTGCAAAGGAAATCTGCACTACAATGAAGTCTCACTGCCCCCCGGTCAAAAGGGCCATCTGAAAAAAGTGTAAAATCCAGAAAGGCAGGACAGGTCATGGAGAACTGGGAGCCTAGTTAGGCTGATGGGCGGGATGTAAATTGCCAACAGCCACTCTGGAGAAGTGTATGGTGTTTCCTGAAACATCTAAAAAACAAAGAAACAGAGCCTTGGGTACTTCCACTTATGGTCCTATAGCTTAGGGAAATTAAAATCAAAAAGACACAGCCACCCCAAAATTGGGGACGGCTCTGTTTTCAGGAACCTCATTTACGGTACAAGTTCAATATCACAGAAAGAGAAAAATGGATAAAGAAGTTGTGGTACTAATGTACAATGCAATATCACTCAGCAATGAAATCTATATCATCAGGCTCATAGCAGTATAATGAGTGGATTCAGGTACGATGATTCTAAGTGAAATAAGTCACACAGAAAAAGAAACATCATAAGATATCACTAATACACGGAATGTAAGCTTGGCTACACAGGAACTGAATTACAAAACAGAACAGGGTCTCAAATGTAGAAAACCAACTTATGCTTGCTTAAGGGGAAAGGTGAGTTGGGGTGCTGCAGAAAACCAGAGATTGAAATTAACACAGATACCTTTCCATAAGACAAATATGTAATAGACAAGAGCTACTCCTTGCTCAACGAAGCGGACTCAACACCCCATATTAAACGCCTAAGAATATACCTGACTAGTAAGAATCTTAAAACCTATGGATTTATATGTCTCCGAAAGAGAATCAAGCGTGTGTACAGCGGCATAAAGGCAGCAGTGAAAGGATTGGTGAGGTTCGGTGAGCAAATGAAGACCGTTGGAAGTCATATTGCATGGTACCCATTCCATGGTTCTCAACTCTCCAGGTTTAAGGGATTCTTCCTTCAGCTAAAACATGCATGTGGAACCCAGAGTATAATCCACCGTGTGATCGGGAAACGTGTTCAAATGTGTCTCAGTTTTCGTCCCCTGGTACTCGGGTGCAACATTCCAGACGCTTTACTAACACTCTCCCCACTTGGAGAGTCAGTGCCTTTAACCTCCTGTTTGGCCCAGTTTGCAATTTCTGCAGAAAAGGAACAGGAATAGGCAGAACCAATGAGAGACTAGCTGGAGGTGTCTGGACGGGCAAAATTAACTCTCATTTCCCACCAGGAAGAGGAATTAACCAAAGGCTCAGCGAGCCATGCCGGAACCACACTAGGGCCTGAAGCAATCCTGCGGTGTTGCGGCCAGCTCACAAGAAAGCGAGTTGAAGAAAGGAGCTCAGGGGCCCTGTAATTCACAAACCTGCAGAGTTCTAAATGACAGCTATCGTCCAAAAATATATTGAAGTAAGGCTGCCAAGAGGACTTGAAAGCGGGGCAGAATTGCAGGAAACCAATTTCAGGAGGTAGACTGGAATTGCATGTAAAGCATAGGAAAAGAGGCAGAACGTCCACAATGATGCACTTGGCCAAAAAGGGCGTATGCGTTTTTTCCTGAATATTTTCAGGAAAAAATGCATACGCCCTTTTTGGCCAAACAAGCAAGCTTGCAAAGGAAATCTGCACTACAATGAAGTCTCACTGCTCCCAGGTCAAAAGGGCCATCTGAAAAAAGAGTAAAATGCAGAAAGGCAGGACAGGCCATGGAGAACTGGGAGTTTTGTTATGCCAATGGGCGTGATGTAAATTGCCAACAGCCACTCTGGAGAAGTGTATGGTGTTTCCTGAAACATCTAAAAAACAAAGCAACAGAGCCTAGGGCACTTCCACTTATGGTGCTATAGCTTAGGGAAATTAAAATCAAAAAGACACAGCTACCCCAAAGTTTGGGACGGCTCTGTTTACAAGAACCTCGTTTACGGTACAAGTTCAATATCGCAGAAAGCGAAAAATGGATAAAGAAGTTGTGGTACTTACGTACAATGCAATATCACTCAGCAATGAAATCTATGTCATCAGGCCAGTAGCAGCATAATGAGTGGATTGAGGTACGATGATTCTAAGTGAAATAAGTCACACAGAAAAAGAAACATCATAAGATATCACTAATACACAGAATGTAAACTTGGCTACACAGGAACTGAATTACAAAACAGAATAGGGTCTCAAATGTAGAAAACCAACTTATGCTTGCTTAAGGGGAAAGGTGAGTTGGGGTGCTGCATAAAACCAGAGATTGAAATTAGCACAGATACCTTTCCATAAGACAAATATGTAATAGAAAAGAGCTACTCCCTGCTCAACGAAGTGGACTCAACACCCCATATTAAACGCCTAAGAATATACCTGACTAGTAAGAATCTTAAAACCTATGGATTTATATGTCTCCGAAAGAGAATCAAGCGTGTGTACAGCGGCATAAACGCAGCAGTGAAAGGATTGGTGAGGTTCGGTGAGCAAATGCAGACCCTTTGAAGTCATATTGCATGGTACCCATTCCATGGTTCTCAACTCTCCAGGTTTAAGGGATTCTTCCTTCAGCTAAAACATGCATGTGGAACCCAGAGTATGATCCACCGTGTGATCGGGAAATGTGTTCAAATGTGTCTCAGATTTCGTCCCCTGGTACTCGGGTGCAACATTCCAGACGCTTTACTAACACTCTCCCCACTTGCAGAGTCAGTGCCTTTAACCTCCTGTTTGGCCCAGTTTGCAATTTCTGCGGAAAATGAACAGGAATAGGGAGAACCAATGAGAGACTAGCTGGAGGTGTCTGCACGGGTAAATTTAACTCTCATTTCCCACCAAGAAGAGGAATTAACCAAAGGCTCAGCGAGCCATGCTGGAACCACACTAGGGCCTGAAGCAATCATGCGGTGTTGCGGCCAGCTCACAAGAAAGCGACTTGAAGAAAGGAGCTCAGGGGCCCTGTAATTCACACACCTGCAGAGTTATAAATGACAGCTATCGTCCAAAAATATATTGAAGTAAGGGTGCCAAGAGGACTTGAAAGTGGGGCAGAATTGCAGGAAACCGATTTCAGGAGGTAGACTGGAATTGCATGTAAAGCATAGGAAAAGAGGCAGAACGTCCACAATGATGCACTTGGCCAAAAAGGGCGTATGCGTTTTTTCCTGAATATATTCAGGAAAAAACGCATATGCACTTTTTGGCCAACCAAGCAAGCTTGCAAAGGAAATCTGCACTACAATGAAGTCTCACTGCTCCCCGGTAAAAAGGGCCATCAGAAAAAAGAGTAAAATCCAGAAATGCAGGACAGGCCATGGAGAACTGGGAGTTTTGTTATGCCAATGGGCGTGATGTAAATTGCCAACAGCCACTCTGGAGAAGTGTATGGTGTTTCCTGAAACATCTAAAAAACAAAGCAACAGAGCCTAGGGCACTTCCACTTATGGTGCTATAGATTAGGGAAATTAAAATAAAAAAGACACAGCCACCCCAAAGTTTGGGACGGCTCTGTTTACAAGAACCTCGTTTACGGTACAAGTTCAATATCGCAGAAAGCGAAAAATGGATAAAGAAGTTGTTGTACTTACGTACAATGCAATATCACTCAGCAAAGAAATCTATGTCATCAGGCCAGTAGCAGCATAATGAGTGGATTGAGGTACGATGATTCTAAGTGAAATAAGTCACACAGAAAAAGAAACATCATAAGATATCACTAATACACGGAATGTAAACTTGGCTACACAGGAACTGAATTACAAAACAGAATAGGGTCTCAAATGTAGAAAACCAACTTATGCTTGCTTAAGGGGAAAGGTGAGTTGGGGTGCTGCATAAAACCAGAGATTGAAATTAGCACAGATACCTTTCCATAAGACAAATATGTAATAGACAAGAGCTACTCCCTGCTCAACGAAGTGGACTCAACACCCCATATTAAACGCCTAAGAATATACCTGACTAGTAAGAATCTTAAAACCTATGGATTTATATGTCTCCGAAAGAGAATCAAGCGTGTGTACAGCGGCATAAACGCAGCAGTGATAGGATTGGTGAGGTTCGGTGAGCAAATGAAGACCCTTTGAAGTCATATTGCATGGTACCCATTCATTGGTTCTCAACTCTCCAGGTTTAAGGGATTCTTCCTTCAGCTAAAACATGCATGTGGAACCCAGAGTATGATCCACCGTGTGATCGGGAAACGTGTTCAAATGTGTCTCAGTTTTCGTCCCCTGGTACTCGGGTGCAACATTCCAGACGCTTTACTAACACTCTCCCACTTGCAGAGTCAGTGCCTTTAATCTGCTGTTGGGCCCAGTTTGCAATTTCTGCGGAAAATGAACAGGAATAGGGAGAACCAATGAGAGACTAGCTGGAGGTGTCTGGAAGGACAAATTTAACTCTCATTTCCCAACAGGAAGAGGAATTAACCAAAGGCTCAGCATGCCATGCCAGTATCACACTAGGGCCTGAAGCAATCCTGCAGTGTTGCGGCCAGCTCACAAGAAAGCGAGTTGAAGAAAGGAGCTCAGGGGCACTGTAATTCACAAACCTGCAGAGATATAAATGACAGCTATCGTCCAAAAATCTATTGAAGTAAGGGTGCCAAGAGGACTTGAAAGCGGGGCAGAATTGCAGGAAACCGATTTCAGGAGGTAGACTGGAATTGCATGTAAAGCATAGGAAAAGAGGCAGAACGTCCACAATGATGCCCTTGGCCAAAAAGCGCGTATGCGTTTTTTCCTGAATATATTCAGGAAAAAACGCATATGCCCTTTTTGGCCACCCAAGCAAGCTTGCAAAGGAAATCTGCACTACAATGAAGTCTCACTGCCCCCCGGTCAAAAGGGCCATCTGAAAAAAGTGTAAAATCCAGAAAGGCAGGACAGGTCATGGAGAACTGGGAGCCTAGTTAGGCTGATGGGCGGGATGTAAATTGCCAACAGCCACTCTGCAGAAGTGTATGGTGTTTCCTGAAACATCTAAAAAACAAAGCAACAGAGCCTTGGGTACTTCCACTTATGGTCCTATAGCTTAGGGAAATTAAAATCAAAAAGACACAGCCACCCCAAAATTGGGGACGGCTCTGTTTACAGGAACCTCATTTACGGTACAAGTTCAATATCACAGAAAGAGAAAAATGGATAAAGAAGTTGTGGTACTAATGTACAATGCAATATCACTCAGCAATGAAATCTATATCATCAGGCTCATAGCAGTATAATGAGTGGATTCAGGTACGATGATTCTAAGTGAAATAAGTCACACAGAAAAAGAAACATCATAAGATATCACTAATACACGGAATGTAAGCTTGGCTACACAGGAACTGAATTACAAAACAGAACAGGGTCTCAAATGTAGAAAACCAACTTATGCTTGCTTAAGGGGAAAGGTGAGTTGGGGTGCTGCAGAAAACCAGAGATTGAAATTAACACAGATACCTTTCCATAAGACAAATATGTAATAGACAAGAGCTACTCCTTGCTCAACGAAGCGGACTCAACACCCCATATTAAACGCCTAAGAATATACCTGACTAGTAAGAATCTTAAAACCTATGGATTTATATGTCTCCGAAAGAGAATCAAGCGTGTGTACAGCGGCATAAAGGCAGCAGTGAAAGGATTGGTGAGGTTCGGTGAGCAAATGAAGACCGTTGGAAGTCATATTGCATGGTACCCATTCCATGGTTCTCAACTCTCCAGGTTTAAGGGATTCTTCCTTCAGCTAAAACATGCATGTGGAACCCAGAGTATAATCCACCGTGTGATCGGGAAACGTGTTCAAATGTGTCTCAGTTTTCGTCCCCTGGTACTCGGGTGCAACATTCCAGACGCTTTACTAACACTCTCCCCACTTGGAGAGTCAGTGCCTTTAACCTCCTGTTTGGCCCAGTTTGCAATTTCTGCAGAAAAGGAACAGGAATAGGCAGAACCAATGAGAGACTAGCTGGAGGTGTCTGGACGGGCAAAATTAACTCTCATTTCCCACCAGGAAGAGGAATTAACCAAAGGCTCAGCGAGCCATGCCGGAACCACACTAGGGCCTGAAGCAATCCTGCGGTGTTGCGGCCAGCTCACAAGAAAGCGACTTGAAGAAAGGAGCTCAGGGGCCCTGTAATTCACAAACCTGCAGAGTTCTAAATGACAGCTATCGTCCAAAAATATATTGAAGTAAGGCTGCCAAGAGGACTTGAAAGCGGGGCAGAATTGCAGGAAACCAATTTCAGGAGGTAGACT
Source organism: Pseudorca crassidens (assembly GCF_039906515.1). NCBI lineage: Eukaryota > Metazoa > Chordata > Mammalia > Artiodactyla > Delphinidae > Pseudorca > Pseudorca crassidens. The sequence goes on from NW_027136301.1 coordinate 4,611,174, forward strand.
GGAATTGCATGTAAAGCATAGGAAAAGAGGCAGAACGTCCACAATGATGCACTTGGCCTAAAAGGGCGTATGCGTTTTTTCCTGAATATTTTCAGGAAAAAATGCATACGCCCTTTTTGGCCAAACAAGCAAGCTTGCAAAGGAAATCTGCACTACAATGAAGTCTCACTGCTCCCAGGTCAAAAGGGCCATCTGAAAAAAGAGTAAAATGCAGAAAGGCAGGACAGGCCATGGAGAACTGGGAGTTTTGTTATGCCAATGGGCGTGATGTAAATTGCCAACAGCCACTCTGGAGAAGTGTATGGTGTTTCCTGAAACATCTAAAAAACAAAGCAACAGAGCCTAGGGCACTTCCACTTATGGTGCTATAGCTTAGGGAAATTAAAATCAAAAAGACACAGCTACCCCAAAGTTTGGGACGGCTCTGTTTACAAGAACCTCGTTTACGGTACAAGTTCAATATCGCAGAAAGCGAAAAATGGATAAAGAAGTTGTGGTACTTACGTACAATGCAATATCACTCAGCAATGAAATCTATGTCATCAGGCCAGTAGCAGCATAATGAGTGGATTGAGGTACGATGATTCTAAGTGAAATAAGTCACACAGAAAATGAAACATCATAAGATATCACTAATACACAGAATGTAAACTTGGCTACACAGGAACTGAATTACAAAACAGAATAGGGTCTCAAATGTAGAAAACCAACTTATGCTTGCTTAAGGGGAAAGGTGAGTTGGGGTGCTGCATAAAACCAGAGATTGAAATTAGCACAGATACCTTTCCATAAGACAAATATGTAATAGAAAAGAGCTACTCCCTGCTCAACGAAGTGGACTCAACACCCCATATTAAACGCCTAAGAATATACCTGACTAGTAAGAATCTTAAAACCTATGGATTTATATGTCTCCGAAAGAGAATCAAGCGTGTGTACAGCGGCATAAACGCAGCAGTGAAAGGATTGGTGAGGTTCGGTGAGCAAATGCAGACCCTTTGAAGTCATATTGCATGGTACCCATTCCATGGTTCTCAACTCTCCAGGTTTAAGGGATTCTTCCTTCAGCTAAAACATGCATGTGGAACCCAGAGTATGATCCACCGTGTGATCGGGAAATGTGTTCAAATGTGTCTCAGATTTCGTCCCCTGGTACTCGGGTGCAACATTCCAGACGCTTTACTAACACTCTCCCCACTTGCAGAGTCAGTGCCTTTAACCTCCTGTTTGGCCCAGTTTGCAATTTCTGCGGAAAATGAACAGGAATAGGGAGAACCAATGAGAGACTAGCTGGAGGTGTCTGGACGGACAAATTTAACTCTCATTTCCCACCAAGAAGAGGAATTAACCAAAGGCTCAGCGAGCCATGCCGGAACCACACTAGGGCCTGAAGCAATCCTGCGGTGTTGCGGCCAGCTCACAAGAAAGCGACTTGAAGAAAGGAGCTCAGGGGCCCTGTAATTCACACACCTGCAGAGTTATAAATGACAGCTATCGTCCAAAAATATATTGAAGTAAGGGTGCCAAGAGGACTTGAAAGCGGGGCAGAATTGCAGGAAACCGATTTCAGGAGGTAGATTGGAATTGCATGTAAAGCATAGGAAAAGAGGCAGAACGTCCACAATGATGCACTTGGCCAAAAAGGGCGTATGCGTTTTTTCCTGAATATATTCAGGAAAAAACGCATACGCCCTTTTTGGCCAACCAAGCAAGCTTGCAAATGAAATCTGCACTACAATGAAGTCTCACTGCCCCGCGGTCAAAAGGGCCATCTGAAAAAAGTGTAAAATCCAGAAAGGCAGGACAGGCCATGGAGAACTGGGAGCCTTCTTATGCTGATGGGCGGGATGTAAATTGCCAACAGCCACTCTGGAGAAGTGTATGGTGTTTCCTTAAACATCTAAAAAACAAAGCAACAGAGCCTAGGGCACTTCCACTTATGGTCCTATAGATTAGGGAAATTAAAATCAAAAAGACACAGCCACCCCAAAGTTTGGGTCGGCTCTGTTTACAAGAACCTCGTTTATGGTACAAGTTCAATATCGCAGAAAGCGAAAAATGGATAAAGAAGTTGTGGTACTTACGTACAATGCAATATCACTCAGCAATGAAATCTATGTCATCAGGCCAGTAGCAGCATAATGAGTGGATTCAGGTAGGATGATTCTAAGTGAAATAAGTCACACAGAAAAAGAAACATCATAAGGTATCACTAATACACGGAATGTAAACTTGGCTACACAGGAACTGAATTACAAAACAGAATAGGGTCTCAAATGTAGAAAACCAACTTATGCTTGCTTAAGGGGAAAGGTGAGTTGGGGTGCTGCATAAAACCAGAGATTGAAATTAGCACAGATACCTTTCCATAAGCCAAATATGTAATAGACAAGACCTACTGCTTGCTCAACGAAGTGGACTCAACACCCCATATTAAACGCCTAAGAATATACCTGACTAGTAAGAATCTTAAAACCTATGGATTTATATGTCTCCGAAAGAGAATCCAGCGTGTGTACAGCGGCATAAACGCAGCAGTGATAGGATTGGTGAGGTTCGGTGAGCACATGCAGACCCTTTGAAGTCATATTGCATGGTACCCATTCCATGGGTCTCAACTCTCCAGGTTTAAGGGATTCTTCCTTCAGCTAAAACATGCATGTGGAACCCAGAGTATGATCCACCGTGTGATCGGGAGATGTGTTCAAATGTGTCTTAGTTTTCGTCCCCTGGTACTCGGATGCAACATTCCAGACGCTTTACTAACACTCTCCCCACTTGGAGAGTCAGTGCCTTTAACCTCCTGTTTGGCCCTGTTTGCAATTTTTGTGGAAAATGAACAGGAATAGGGAGAACCAATGAGAGACTAGCTGGAGGTGTCTGGACGGGAAATTTAACTCTCATTTCCCACCAGGAAGAGGAATTAACCAAAGGCACAGCGAGCCATGCTGGAACCACACTAGGGCCTGAAGCAATCCTGCAGTGTTGTGGCCAGCTCACAAGAAAGCGAGTTGAAGAAAGGAGCTCAGGGGCACTGTAATTCACAAACCTGCAGAGTTATAAATGACAGCTATCGTCCAAAAATATATTGAAGTAAGGCTGCCAAGAGTACTTGAAAGCGGGGAAGAATTCCAGGAAACCGATTTCAGGAGGTAGACTGGAATTGCATGTAAAGCATAGGAAAAGAGGCAGAACGTCCACAATGATGCACTTGGCCTAAAAGGGCGTATGCGTTTTTTCCTGAATATATTCCTGAATATATTCAGGAAAAAACGCATACGCCCTTTTTGGCCAACCAAGCAAGCTTGCAAAGGAAATCTGCACTACAATGAAGTCTCACTGCCCCCCGGTCAAAAGGGCCATCTGAAAAATGTGTAAAATCCAGAAAGGCAGGACAGGCCATGGAGAACTAGGAGCCTTGTTATGCTGATGGGCGGGATGTAAATTGCCAACAGCCACTCTGGAGAAGTGTATGGTGTTTCCAGAAACATCTAAAAAACAAAGCAACAGAGCATAGGGCACTTCCACTTATGGTCCTATAGCTTAGGGAAATTAAAATCAAAAAGACACAGCCTCCCCAAAGTTTGGGAAGGCTCTGTTTACAAGAACCTCGTTTACGGTACAAGTTCCATATCGCAGAAAGCGAAAAATGGATAAAGAAGTTGCGGTACTTACGTACAATGCAATATCACTCAGCAATGAAATCTATGTCATCAGGCCAGTAGCAGCATAATGAGTGGATTCAGGTACGATGATTCTAAGTGAAATAAGTCACACAGAAAAAGAAACATCATAAGGTATCACTAATACACGTAATGTAAACTTGGCTACACAGGAACTGAATTACAAAACAGAATAGGGTCTCAAATGTAGAAAACCAACTTATGCTTGCTTAAGGGGAAAGGTGAGTTGGGGTGCTGCATAAAACCAGAGATTGAAATTAGCACAGATAACTTTCCATAAGCCAAATATGTAATAGACAAGTGCTACTGCTTCCTCAACGAAGTAGACTCAACACCCCATATTAAACGCCTAAGAATATACCTGACTAGTAAGAATCTTAAAACCTATGGATTTATATGTCTCCGAAAGAGAATCAAGCATGTGTACAGCGGCATAAACGCAGCAGTGATAGGATTGGTGAGGTTCGGTGAGCACATGCAGACCCTTTGAAGTCATATTGCATGGTACCCATTCCATGGTTCTCAACTCTCCAGGTTTAAGGGATTCTTCCTTCAGCGAAAACATGCATGTGGAACCCAGAGTATGATCCACCGTGTGATCGGGAAACGTGTTCAAATGTGTCTCAGTTTTCGTCCCCTGGTACTTGGGTGCAACATTCCAGACGCTTTACTAAAACTCTCCCCACTTGGAGAGTCAGTGCCTTTAACCTCCTGTTTGGCCCAGTTTGCAATTTCTGCGGAAAATGAACAGGAATAGGGAGAACCAATGAGAGACTAGCTGGAGGTGTCTGGACGGGCAAATTTAACTCTCATTTCCCACCAGGAAGAGGAATTAACCAAAGGCTCAGCGTGCCATGCTGGAACCACACTAGGGCCTGAAGCAATCCTGCGCTGTTGCGGCCAGCTCACAAGAAAGCGAGTTGAAGAAAGGAGCTCAGGGACTCTGTAATTCACAAACCTGCAGAGTTATAAATGACAGCTATCGTCCAAAAATATATTGAAGTAAGGCTGCCAAGAGGACTTGAAAGCGGGGCAGAATTGCAGTAAACCGATTTCAGGAGGTAGACTGGAATTGCATGTAAAGCATAGGAAAAGAGGCAGAACGTCCACAATGATGCACTTGGCCAAAAAGGGCGTATGCGTTTTTTCCTGAATATATTCAGGAAAAAACGCATACGCCCTTTTTGGCCAACCAAGCAAGCTTGCAAAGGAAATCTGCACTACAATGAAGTCTCACTGCCCCCCGGTCAAAAGGGCCATCTGAAAAAAGTGTAAAATCCAGAAAGGCAGGACAGGCCATGGAGAACTGGGAGCCTTCTTATGCTGATGGGCGGGATGTAAATTGCCAACAGCCACTCTGGAGAAGTGTATGGTGTTTCCAAAAAACAAAGCAACAGAGCCTAGGGCACTTCCACTTATGGTCCTATAGATTAGGGAAATTAAAATGAAAAAGACACAGCCACCCCAAAGTTTGGGTCGGCTCTGTTTACAAGAACCTCGTTTACGGTACAAGTTCAATATCGCAGAAAGCGAAAAATGGATAAAGAAGTTGTGGTACTTACGTACAATGCAATATCACTCAGCAATGAAATCTATGTCATCAGGCCAGTAGCAGCATAATGAGTGGATTCAGGTACGATGATTCTAAGTGAAATAAGTCACACAGAAAAAGAAACATCATAAGGTATCACTAATACACGGAATGTAAACTTGGCTACACAGGAACTGAATTACAAAACAGAATAGGGTCTCAAATGTAGAAAACCAACTTATGCTTGCTTAAGGGGAAAGGTGAGTTGGGGTGCTGCATAAAACCAGAGATTGAAATTAGCACAGATACCTTTCCATAAGCCAAATATGTAATAGACAAGAGCTACTGCTTGCTCAACGAAGTGGACTCAACACCCCATATTAAACGCCTAAGAATATACCTGACTAGTAAGAATCTTAAAACCTATGGATTTATATGTCTCCGAAAGAGAATCCAGCGTGTGTACAGCGGCATAAACGCAGCAGTGATAGGATTGGTGAGGTTCGGTGAGCACATGCAGACCCTTTGAAGTCATATTGCATGGTACCCATTCCATGGGTCTCAACTCTCCAGGTTTAAGGGATTCTTCCTTCAGCTAAAACATGCATGTGGAACCCAGAGTATGATCCACCGTGTGATCGGGAAACGTGTTCAAATGTGTCTCAGTTTTCGTCCCCTGGTACTCGGATGCAACATTCCAGACGCTTTACTAACACTCTCCCCACTTGGAGAGTCAGTGCCTTTAACCTCCTGTTTGGCCCTGTTTGCAATTTTTGTGGAAAATGAACAGGAATAGGGAGAACCAATGAGAGACTAGCTGGAGGTGTCTGGACGGGAAATTTAACTCTCATTTCCCACCAGGAAGAGGAATTAACCAAAGGCTCAGCGAGCCATGCTGGAACCACACTAGGGCCTGAAGCAATCCTGCAGTGTTGTGGCCAGCTCACAAGAAAGCGAGTTGAAGAAAGGAGCTCAGGGGCACTGTAATTCACAAACCTGCAGAGTTATAAATGACAGCTATCGTCCAAAAATATATTGAAGTAAGGCTGCCAAGAGTACTTGAAAGCGGGGAAGAATTGCAGGAAACCGATTTCAGGAGGTAGACTGGAATTGCATGTAAAGCATAGGAAAAGAGGCAGAACGTCCACAATGATGCACTTGGCCTAAAAGGGCGTATGCGTTTTTTCCTGAATATATTCCTGAATATATTCAGGAAAAAACGCATACGCCCTTTTTGGCCAACCAAGCAAGCTTGCAAAGGAAATCTGCACTACAATGAAGTCTCACTGCCCCCCGGTCAAAAGGGCCATCTGAAAAATGTGTAAAATCCAGAAAGGCAGGACAGGCCATGGAGAACTGGGAGCCTTGTTATGCTGATGGGCGGGATGTAAATTGCCAACAGCCACTCTGGAGAAGTGTATGGTGTTTCCTGAAACATCTAAAAAACAAAGCAACAGAGCCTAGGGCACTTACACTTATGGTCCTATAGATTAGGGAAATTAAAATAAAAAAGACACAGCCACCCCAAAGTTTGGGACGGCTCTGTTTACAAGAACCTCATTTACGGTACAAGTTCAATATCACAGAAAGCGAAAAATGGATAAAGAAGTTGTGGTACTTACGTACAATGCAATATCACTCAGCAATGAAATCTATGTCATCAGGCCAGTAGCAGCATAATGAGTGAATTCAGGTACGATGATTCTAAGTAAAATAAGTCACACAGAAAAAGAAACATCATGAGGTATCACTAATACACGGAATGTAAACTTGGCTACACAGGAACTGAATTACAAAACAGAATAGGGTCTCAAATGTAGAAAACCAACTTATGCTTGCTTAAGGGGAAAGGTGAGTTGGGGTGCTGCATAAAACCAGAGATTGAAATTAGCACAGATACATTTCCATAAGTCAAATATGTAATAGACAAGAGCTACTGCTTGCTCAACGAAGTGGACTCAACACCCCATATTAAACGCCTAAGAATATACCTGACTAGTAAGAATCTTAAAGCCTATGGATTTATATGTCTCTGAAAGAGAATCAAGCGTGTGTACAGCGGCATAAACGCAGCACTGATAGGATTGGTGAGGTTCGGTGAGCAAATGCAGACCCTTTGAAGTCATATTGCATGGTACCCATTCCAAGCGTCTCAACTCTCCAGGTAAGGGATTCTTCCTTCAGCTAAAACATGCATGTGGAACCCAGAGTATGATCCACCGTGTGATCGGGAAACGTGTTCATATGTGTCTCAGTTTTCGTCCCCTGGTACTCGGGTGCAACATTCCAGACGCTTTACTAACACTCTCCCCACTTGGAGAGTCAGTGCCTTTAACCTCCTGTTTGGCCCAGTTTGCAATTTCTGTGGAAAATTAACAGGAATAGGGAGAACCAATGACAGACTAGCTGGAGGTGTCTGGACGGGCAAATTTAACTCTCATTTCCCACCAGGAAGAGGAATTAACCAAAGGCTCAGCGAGCCATGCCGAAACCACACTAGGGCCTGAAGCAATCCTGCGGTGTTGCAGCCAGCTCACAAGAAAGCAAGTTGAAGAAAGAAGCTCAGGGGCACTGTAATTCACAAACCTGCAGAGTTATAAATGACAGCTATCATCCAAAAATATATTGAAGTAAGGCTGCCAAGAGGACTTGAAAGCGGGGCAGAATTGCAGGAAACCGATTTCAGGAGGTAGACTGGAATTGCATGTAAAGCATAGGAAAAGAGGCAGAACGTCCACAATGATGCACTTGGCCAAAAAGTACGTATGCATTTTTTCCTGAATATATTCAGGAAAAAACGCATACGCCCTTTTTGGCCAACCAAGCAAGCTTGCAAAGGAAATCTGCACTACAATGAAGTCTCACTGCCCCCAGGTCAAAACGGCCATCTGAAACACCTGTAAAATCCAGAAAGGAAGGACAGGCCATGGAGAACTGGGAGCCTTCTTATGCTGATGGGCGGGATGTAAATTGCCAACAGCCGCTCTGGAGAAGTGTATGGTGTTTCCTTAAACATCTAAAAAACAAAGCAACAGAGCCTAGGGCACTTCCACTTATGGTCCTATAGCTTAGGGAAATTAAAATCAAAAAGACACAGCCACCCCAAAGTTTGGGTCGGCTCTGTTTACAAGAACCTCGTTTATGGTACAAGTTCAATATCGCAGAAAGCGAAAAATGGATAAAGAAGTTGTGGTACTTACGTACAATGCAATACCACTCAGCAATGAAATCTATGTCATCAGGCCAGTAGCAGCATAATGAGTGGATTCAGGTACGATGATTCTAAGTGAAATAAGTCACACAGAAAAAGAAACATCATAAGGTATCACTAATACACGGAATGTAAACTTGGCTACACAGGAACTGAATTACAAAACAGAATAGGGTCTCAAATGTAGAAAACCAACTTATGCTTGCTTAAGGGGAAAGGTGAGTTGGGGTGCTGCATAAAACCAGAGATTGAAATTAGCACAGATACCTTTCCATAAGCCAAATATGTAATAGACAAGAGCTACTGCTTGCTCAACGAAGTGGACTCAACACCCCATATTAAACGCCTAAGAATATACCTGACTAGTAAGAATCTTAAAACCTATGGATTTATATGTCTCCGAAAGAGAATCCAGCGTGTGTACAGCGGCATAAACGCAGCAGTGATAGGATTGGTGAGGTTCGGTGAGCAAATGCAGACCCTTTGAAGTCATATTGCATGGTACCCATTCCATGGGTCTCAACTCTCCAGGTTTAAGGGATTCTTCCTTCAGCTAAAACATGCATGTGGAACCCAGAGTATGATCCACCGTGTGATCGGGAAACGTGTTCAAATGTGTCTCAGTTTTCGTCCCCTGGTACTCGGGTGCAACATTCCAGATGCTTTACTAACACTCTCCCCACTTGGAGAGTCAGTGCCTTTAACCTCCTGTTTGGCCCAGTTTGCAATTTCTGTGGAAAATGAACAGGAATAGGGAGAACCAATGAGAGACTAGCTGGAGGTGTCTGGACGGGCAAATTTAACTCTCATTTCCCAACAGGAAGAGGAATTAACCAAAGGCTCAGCGAGCCATGCCGGAACCACACTAGGGCCTGAAGCAATCCTGCGGTGTTGCGGCCAGCTCACAAGAAAGCCAGTTGAAAAAAGGAGCTCAGGGGCACTGTAATTCACAAACCTTCAGAGTTATAAATGACAGCTATCGTCCAAAAATATACTGATGTAAGGCTGCCAAGAGGACTTGAAAGCAGGGCAGAATTGCAGGAAACCGATTTCAGGAGGTAGACTGGAATTGCATGTAAAGCATAGGAAAAGAGGCAGACCGTCCACAATGATGCACTTGGCCAAAAAGGGCGTATGCGTTTTTTCCTGAATATATTCAGGAAAAAACGCATAAGCCCTTTTTGGCCAACCAAGCAAGCTTGCAAAGGAAATCTGCACTACAATGAAGTCTCACTGCCCCCCGGTCAAAACGGCCATCTGAAACACCTGTAAAATCCAGAAAGGAAGGACAGGCCATGGAGAACTGGGAGCCTTCTTATGCTGATGGGCGGGATGTAAATTGCCAACAGCCGCTCTGGAGAAGTGTATGGTGTTTCCTTAAACATCTAAAAAACAAAGCAACAGAGCCTAGGGCACTTCCACTTATGGTCCTATAGCTTAGGGAAATTAAAATCAAAAAGATAGAGCCACCCCAAAGTTTGGGTCGGCTCTGTTTACAAGAACCTCGTTTATGGTACAAGTTCAATATCGCAGAAAGCGAAAAATGGATAAAGAAGTTGTGGTACTTACGTACAATGCAATACCACTCAGCAATGAAATCTATGTCATCAGGCCAGTAGCAGCATAATGAGTGGATTCAGGTACGATGATTCTAAGTGAAATAAGTCACACAGAAAAAGAAACATCATAAGGTATCACTAATACACGGAATGTAAACTTGGCTACACAGGAACTGAATTACAAAACAGAATAGGGTCTCAAATGTAGAAAACCAACTTATGCTTGCTTAAGGGGAAAGGTGAGTTGGGGTGCTGCATAAAACCAGAGATTGAAATTAGCACAGATACCTTTCCATAAGCCAAATATGTAATAGACAAGAGCTACTGCTTGCTCAACGAAGTGGACTCAACACTCCATATTAAACGCCTAAGAATATACCTGACTAGTAAGAATCTTAAAACCTATGGATTTATATGTCTCCGAAAGAGAATCCAGCGTGTGTACAGCGGCATAAACGCAGCAGTGATAGGATTGGTGAGGTTCGGTGAGCAAATGCAGACCCTTTGAAGTCATATTGCATGGTACCCATTCCATGGGTCTCAACTCTCCAGGTGTAAGGGATTCTTCCTTCAGCTAAAACATGCATGTGGAACCCAGAGTATGATCCACCATGTGATCGGGAAACATGTTCAAATGTGTCTCAGTTTTCGTCCCCTGGTACTCGGGTGCAACATTCCAGACGCTTTACTAACACTCTCCCCACTTGGAGAGTCAGTGCCTTTAACCTCCTGTTTGGCCCAGTTTGCAATTTCTGCGGAAAATGAACAGGAATAGGGAGAACCAATGAGAGACTAGCTGGAGGAGTCTGGACGGGCAAATTTAACTCTCATTTCCCAACAGGAAGAGGAATTAACCAAAGGCTCAGCGAGCCATGCCGGAACCACACTAGGGCCTGAAGCAATCCTGCGCAGTTGCGGCCAGCTCACAAGAAAGCGAGTGGAAGAAAGGAGCTCAGGGGCACTCTAATTCACAAACCTTCAGAGTTCTAAATGACAGCTATCGTCCAAAAATATATTGAAGTAAGGCTGCCAAGAGGACTTGAAAGCGGGGCAGAATTGCAGGAAACCGATTTCAGGAGGTAGACTGGAATTGCATGTAAAGCATAGGAAAAGAGGCAGAACGTCCACAATGATGCACTTGGCCAAAAAGGGCGTATGCGTTTTTTCCTGAATATATTCAGGAAAAAACGCATACGCCCTTTTTGGCCAACCAAGCAAGCTTGCAAAGGAAATCTGCACTACAATGAAGTCTCACTGCCCCCCGGTCAAAAGGGCCATCTGAAAAAAGTGTAAAATCCAGACAGGCAGGACAGGCCATGGAGAACTGGGAGCGTTGTTATGCTGATGGGTGGGATGTAAATTGCCAAAAGCCACTCTGGAGAAGTGTATGGTGTTTCCTGAAACATCTAAAAAACAAAGCAACAGAGCCTAGGGCACTTCCACTTATGGTCCTATAGCTTAGGGAAATTAAATTCAAAAAGACACAGCAACCCCAAAGTTTGGGATGGCTCTGTTTACAAGAACCTCATTTACGGTACAAGTTCAATATCGCAGAAAGCGAGAAATGGATAAAGAATTTGAGGTACTTACGTACAATGCAATAACACTCAGCAATGAAATCTATGTCATCAGGCCCTTAGCAGCATAATGAGTGGATTCAGGTACGATAATTCTAAGTGAAATAAGTCACAGACAAAAAGAAACATCATAAGTTATCACTAATACATGGAATATAAACTTGGCTACACAGGAACTGAATTACAAAACAGAATAGGGTCTCAAATGTAGAAAACCAACTTATGCTTGCTTAAGGGGAAAGGTGAGTTGGGGTGCTGCATAAAACCAGAGATTGAAATTAGCAGAGATACATTTCCATAAGCCAAATATGTAATAGACAAGAGCTACTGCTTGCTCAACGAAGTGGACTCAACACCCCATATTAAACGCCTAAGAATATACCTGACTAGTAAGAATCTTTAAACTTATGGATTTATATGTCTCCAAAAGAGAATCAAGCGTGTGTACAGCGGCATAAACGCAGCACTGATAGGATTGGTGAGGTTCGGTGAGCAAATGCAGACCCTTTGAAGTCATATTGCATGGGACCCATTCCATGGGTCTCAACTCTCCACGTTTAAGGGATTCTTCTTCAGCTAAAACATGCATGTGGAACCCAGAGGATAATCCACCGTGTGATCGGGAAACGTGTTCTAATGTGTCTCAGTTTTCGTCCCCTGGTACTCGGGTGCAACATTCCAGATGCTTTACTAACACTCTCCCCACTTGGAGAGTCAGTGCCTTTAACCTCCTGTTTGGCCCAGTTTGCAATTTCTGCGGAAAATGAACAGGAATAGGGAGAACCAATGAGAGACTAGCTGGAGGAGTCTGGACGGGCAAACTTAACTCTCATTTCCCACCAGGAAGAGGAATTAACCAAAGGCTCAGCGAGCCATGCCGGAACCACAGTAGGGCCTGAAGCAATCCTGCGGTGTTGCGGCCAGCTCACAAGAAAGCGAGTTGAAGAAAGGAGCTCAGGGTCCCTGTAATTCACACACCTGCAGAGTTATAAATGACAGCTATCGTCCAAAAATATATTGAAGTAAGGCTGCCAAGAGGACTTGAAAGCAGGGCAGAATTGCAGGAAACCGATTTCAGGAGGTAGACTGGAATTGCATTGAAAGCATAGGAAAAGAGGCAGAACGTCCACAATGATGCACTTGGCCAAAAAGGGCGTATGCGTTTTTTCCTGAATATATTCAGGAAAAAACGCATACGCCCTTTTTGGCCAACCAAGCAAGCTTGCAATGGAAATCTGCACTACAATGAAGTCTCACTGCCCCCCGGTCAAAAGGGCCATCTGAAAAAAGTGTAAAATCCAGAAAGGCAGGACAGGCCATGGAGAACTGGGAGCCTTGTTATGCTGATGGGCATGATGTAAATTGCCAACAGCCACTCTGGAGAAGTGTATGGTGTTTCCTGAAACATCTAAAAACCAAAGCAACAGAGCCTAGGGCACTTCCACTTATGGTCCTATAGCTTAGGGAAATTAAAATCAAAAAGACACAGCCACCCCAAAGTTTGGGACGGCTCTGTTTACAAGGACCTCATTTCCGGTACAAGTTCAATATCGCAGAAAGCGAAAAATGGATAAAGAAGTTGTGGTACTAACGTACAATGCAATATCACTCAACAATGAAATCTCTGTCATCAGGCCCATAGCAGCATAATGAGTGGATTCAGGTACGATGATTCTAAGTGAAATAAGTCACACAGAAAAAGAAACACCATAAGATATCACTAATACACGGAATGTAAACTTGGCTACACAAGAACTGAATTACAAAACAGAATAGGGTCTCAAATGTAGAAAACCAACTTATGCTTGCTTAAGGGGAAAGGTGAGTTGGGGTGCTGCATAAAACCAGAGATTGAAATTAGCACAGATACCTTTCCATAAGCCAAATATGTAATAGCCAAGAGCTACTGCTTGCTCAACGAAGTGGACTCAACACCCCATATTAAACGCATAAGAATATACTTGACTAGTAAGAAACTTAAAACCTATGGATTTATATGTCTCCGAAAGAGAATCAAGCATGTGTACAGCAGCATAAACGCAGCAGTGATAGGATTGGTGAGGTTCGGTGAGCAAATGCAGACCCTTTGAAGTCATATTGCATGGTACCCATTCCATGGGTCTCAACTCTCCACGTTTAAGGGATTCTTCCTTCAGCTAAAACATGCATGTGGAACCCAGAGGATGATCCACCGTGTGATCGGGAAACGTGTTCCAATGTGTCTCAGTTTTCGTCCCCTGGTACTCGGGTGCAACATTCCAGACGCTTTACTAACACTCTCCCCACTTGGAGAGTCAGTGCCTTTAACCTCCTGTTTGGCCCAGTTTGCAATTTCTGCGGAAAATGAACAGGAAGAGGGAGAACCAATGAGAGACTAGCTGGAGGTGTCTGGACGGGCAAATTTAACTCTCATTTCCCACCAGGAAGAGGAATTAACCAAAGGCTCAGCGAGCCATGCCGGAACCACTCTAGGGCCTGAAGCAATCCTGCGGTGTTGCGGCCAGCTCACAAGAAAGCGAGTTGAAGAAAGGAGCTCAGGGGCCCTGTAATTCACACACCTGCAGAGTTATAAATGACAGCTATCGTCCAAAAATATATTGAAGTAAGGCTGCCAAGAGGACTTGAAAGCAGGGCAGAATTGCAGGAAACCGATTTCAGGAGGTAGACTGGAATTGCATGTAAAGCATAGGAAAAGAGGCAGAACGTCCACAATGATGCACTTGGCCAAAAAGGGCGTATGCGTTTTTTCCTGAATATATTCAGGAAAAAACGCATACGCCCTTTTTGGCCAACCAAGCAAGCTTGCAAAGGAAATCTGCACTACAATGATGTCTCACTGCCCCCCGGTCAAAAGGGCCATCTGAATAAAGTGTAAAATCCAGAAAGGCAGGACAGGCCATGGAGAACTGGGAGCCTTGTTATGCTGATGGGCGTGATGTAAATTGCCAACAGCCACTCTGGAGAAGTGTATGGTGTTTCCTGAAACATCTAAAAAACAAAGCAACAGAGCCTAGGGCACTTCCACTTATGGTCCTATAGATTAGGGAAATTAAAATCAAAAAGACACAGCCACCAGTAAGTTTGGGACGGCTCTGTTTACAAGAACCTCGTTTACGGTACAAGTTCAATATCGCAGAAAGCGAAAAATGGATAAAGAAGTTGTGGTACTTACGTACAATGCAATATCACTCAGCAATGAAATCTATGTCATCAGGCCAGTAGCAGCATAATGAGTGGATTCAGGTACGATGATTCTAAGTGAAATAAGTCACACAGAAAAAGAAACATCATAAGATATCACTAATACACGGAATGTAAACTTGGCTACACAGGAACTGAATTACAAAACAGAATAGGGTCTCAAATGTAGAAAACCAACTTATGCTTGCTTATGGGGAAAGGTGAGTTGGGGTGCTGCATAAAACCAGAGATTGAAATTACCACAGATACCTTTCCATAAGCCAAATATGTAATAGACAAGAGCTACTGCTTGCTCAATGAAGTGGACTCAACACCCCATATTAAACGCCTAAGAATATACCTGACTAGTAAGAATCTTAAAACCTATGGATTTTTATGTCTTCGAAAGAGAATCAAGCGTGTGTACAGTGGCATAAACGCAGCAGTGATAGGATTGGTGAGGTTTGGTGAGCAAATGCAGACCCTTTGAAGTCATATTGCATGGTACCCATTCCATGGGTCTCAACTCTCCACGTTTAAGGGATTCTTCCTTCAGCTAAAACATGCATGTGGAACCCAGAGGATGATCCACCGTGTGATCGGGAAACGTGTTCAAATGTGTCTCAGTTTTCGTCCCCTGGTACTCGGGTGCAACATTCCAGACGCTTTACTAACACTCTCCCCACTTGGAGAGTCAGTGCCTTTAACCTCCTGTTTGGCCCAGTTTGCAATTTCTGCGGAAAATGTACAGGAATAGGGAGAACCAATGAGAGACTAGCTGGAGGAGTCTGGACGGGCAAATTTAACTCTCATTTCCCAACAGGAAGAGGAATTAACCAAAGGCTCAGCGAGCCATGCCGGAACCACACTAGGGCCTGAAGCAATCCTGCGGTGTTGCGGCCAGCTCACAAGAAAGCGAGTTGAAGAAAGGAGCTCAGGGTACCTGTAATTCACACACCTGCAGAGTTCTAAATGACAGCTTTCGTCCAAAAATATATTGAAGTAAGGCTGCCAAGAGGACTTGAAAGCGGGGCAGAATTGCAGGAAACCGATTTCAGGAGGTAGACTGGAATTGCATGTAAAGCATAGGAAAAGAGGCAGAACGTCCACAATGATGCACTTGGCCAAAAAGGGCGTATGCGTTTTTTCCTGAATATATTCAGGAGAAAACGCATACGTCCTTTTTGGCCAACCAAGCAAGCTTGCAAAGGAAATCTGCACTACAATGAAGTCTCACTGCCCCCCGGTCAAAAGGGACATCTGAAAAAAGTGTAAAATCCAGAAAGGCAGGACAGGCCATGGAGAACTGGGAGCCTTGTTATGCTGATGGGCGTGATGTAAATTGCCAACAGCCAATCTGGAGAAGTGTATGGTGTTTCCTGAAACATCTAAAAAACAAAGCAACAGAGCCTAGGGCACTTCCACTTATGGTCCTATAGCTTAGGGAAATTAAAATCAAAAAGACACAGCCACCCCAAAGTTTGGGACGGCTCTGTTTACAAGAACCTCGTTTCCGGTACAAGTTCAATATCGCAGAAAGCGAAAAATGGATAAAGAAGTTGTGGTACTAACGTACAATGCAATATCACTGAGCAATGAAATCTCTGTCATCAGGCCCATAGCAGCATAATGAGTGGATTCAGGTACGATGATTCTAAGTGAAATAAGTCACACAGAAAAAGAAACATCATAAGATATCACTAATACATGGAATGTAAACTTGGCTACACAGGAACTGAATTACAAAACAGAAGAGGGTCTCAAATGTAGAACACCAACTTATGCTTGATTAAGGGGAAAGGTGAGTTGGGGTGCTGCATAAAACCAGAGATTGAAATTAGCACAGATACCTTTCCATAAGCCAAATATGTAATAGCCAAGAGCTACTGCTTGCTCAACGAAGTGGACACATCACCCCATATTAAACGCCTAAGAATATACTTGACTAGTAAGAAACTTAAAACCTATGGATTTATATGTCTCCGAAAGAGAATCAAGCATGTGTACAGCGGCATAAACGCAGCAGTGATAGGATTGGTGAGGTTCAGTGAGCAAATGCAGACCCTTTGAAGTCATATTGCATGGTACCCATTCCATGGTTCTCAACTCTCCAGGTTTAAGGGATTCTTCCTTCAGCTAAAACATGCATGTGGAACCCAGAGGATGATCCACCGTGTGATCGGGAAACGTGTTCAAATGTGTCTCAGTTTTCGTCCCCTGGTACTCGGGTGCAACATTCCAGACGCTTTACTAACACTCTCCCAACTTGGAGAGTCAGTGCCTTTAACCTCCTGTTTGGCCCAGTTTGCAATTTCTGCGGAAAATGAACAGGAATAGGGAGAACCAATGAGAGACTAGCTGGAGGTGTCTGGACGGGTAAATTTAACTCTCATTTCCCACCAAGAAGAGGAATTAACCAAAGGCTCAGCGAGCCATGCCGGAACCACACTAGGGCCTGAAGCAATCCTGCGGTGTTGGGGCCAGCACACAAGAAAGCGAGTTGAAGAAAGGAGCTCAGGGGCCCTGTAATTCACAAACCTGCAGAGTTGTAAATGACAGCTATCATCCAAAAATATATTGAAGTAAGGCTGCCAAGAGGACTTGAAAGTGGGGCAGAATTGCAGGAAACCGATTTCAGGAGGTAGACTGGAATTGCATGTAAAGCATAGGAAAAGAGGCAGAACGTCCACAATGATGCACTTGGCCAAAAAGGGCGTATGCATTTATTCCTGAATATATTCAGGAAAAAACGCATACGCCCTTTTTGGCCAACCAAGCAAGCTTGCAAAGGAAATCTGCACTACAATGAAGTCTCACTGCCCCCCGGTCAAAAGGGCCATCTGAAAAAAGTGTAAAATCCAGAAAGGCAGGACAGGCCATGGAGAACTGGGAGCCTTGTTATGCTGATGGGCATGATGTAAATTGCCAACAGCCACTCTGGAGAAGTGTATGGTGTTTCCTGAAACATCTAAAAAACAAAGCAACAGAGCCTAGGGCACTTCCACTTATGGTCCTATAGATTAGGGAAATTAAAATCAAAAAGACACAGCCACCAGTAAGTTTGGGACAGCTCTGTTTACAAGAACCTCGTTTACGGTACAAGTTCAATATCGCAGAAAGCGAAAAATGGATAAAGAAGTTGTTTTACTTACGTACAATGCAATATCACTCAGCAATGAAATCTATGTCATCAGGTCAGTAGCAGCATAATGAGTGGATTCAGGTACGATGTTTCTAAGTGAAATAAGTCACACAGAAAAAGAAACATCATAAGATATCACTAATACACGGAATGTAAGCTTGGCTACACAGGAACTGAATTACAAAACAGAACAGGGTCTCAAATGCAAAAAAGCAACTTATGCTTGCTTAAGGGGAAAGGTGAGTTGGGGTGCTGCATAAAACCAGAGATTGAAATTAGCACAGATACCTTTCCATAAGCCAAATATGTAATAGACAAGAGCTACTGCTTTCTCAACGAAGTGGACTCAACACCCCATATTAAACGCCTAAAAATATACCTGACTAGTAAGAATCTTAAAACCTATGGATTTATATGTCTCCGAAAGAGAATCAAGCATGTTTACAGTGGCATAAACGCAGCAATGATAGGATTGGTGAGGTTCGGTGAGCAAATGCAGACCCTTTGAAGTCATATTGCATGGTACCCATTCCATGGTTCTCAACTCTCCAGGTTTAAGGGATTCTTCCTTCAGCTAAAACATGCATGTGGAACCCAGAGTATGATCCACCGTGTGATCGGGAAACGTGTTCAAATGTGTCTCAGTTTTCGTCCCCTGGTACTCGGGTGCAACATTCCAGACGCTTTACTAACACTCTCCCCACTTGGAGAGTCAGTGCCTTTAACCTCCTGTTTGGCCCAGTTTGCAAATTCTGCGGAAAATGAACAGGAATAGGGAGAACCAATGAGAGACTAGCTGGAGGAGTCTGGACGGGCAAATTTAACTCTCATTTCCCACCAGGAAGAGGAATTAACCAAAGGCTCAGCGAGCCATGCCGGAACCACACTAGGGCCTGAAGCAATTCTGCGGTGTTGCGGCCAGCTCACAAGAAAGCGAGTTGAAGAAAGGAGCTCAGGGTCCCTGTAATTCACACACCTGCAGAGTTATAAATGACAGCTATCGTCCAAAAATATATTGAAGTAAGGTTGCCAACAGGCCTTGAAAGCGGGGCAGAATTGCAGGAAACCGATTTCAGGAGGTAGACTGGAATTGGATGTAAAGCATTGGAAAAGAGGCAGAACGTCCACAATGATGCACTTGGCCAAAAAGGGCGTATGCGTTTTTTCCTGAATATATTCAGGAAAAAACGCATACGTCCTTTTTGGCCAACCAAGCAAGCTTGCAAAGGAAATCTGCACTACAATGAAGTCTCACTGCCCCCCGGTCAAAAGGGCCATCTGAAAAATGTGTAAAATCCAGAAAGGCAGGACAGGCCATGGAGAACTGGGAGCCTTGTTATGCTGATGGACGTGATGTATATTGCCAACAGCCACTCTGGAGAAGTGTATGGTGTTTCCTGAAACATCTAAAAAACAAAGCAACAGAGCCTAGGGCACTTCCACTTATGGTCCTATAGCTTAGGGAAATTAAAATCAAAAAGACACAGCCACCCCAAAGTTTGGGACGGCTCTGTTTACAAGAACCTCGTTTACGGTACAAGTTCAATATCGCAGAAAGCGAAAAATGGATAAAGAAGTTGTGGTACTTACGTACAATGCAATATCACTCAGCAATGAAATCTATGTCATCAGGTCAGTAGCAGCATAATGAGTGGATTCAGGTACGATGATTCTAAGTGAAATAAGTCACACAGAAAAAGAAACATCATAAGATATCACTAATACACGGAATGTAAACTTGGCTACACAGGAACTGAATTACAAAACAGAATAGGGTCTCAAATGTAGAAAACCAACTTATGCTTGCTTAAGGGGAAAGGTGAGTTGGGGTGCTGCATAAAACCAGAGATTGAAATTAGCACAGATACCTTTCCATAAGCCAAATATGTAATAGACAAGAGCTACTGCTTGCTCAACGAAGTGGACTCAACACCCCATATTAACCGCCTAAGAATATACCTGACTAGTAAGAATCTTAAAGCCTATGGATTTATATGTCGCCGAAAGAGAATCAAGCGTGTGTACAGCGGCATAAACGCAGCAGTGATAGGATTGGTGAGGTTCGGTGAGCAAATGCAGACCCTTTGAAGTCATATTGCATGGTACCCATTCCATGGTTCTCAACTCTCCAGGTTTAAGGGATTCTTCCTTCAGCTAAAACATGCATGTGGAACCCAGAGTATGATCCACCGTGTGATCGGGAAACGTGTTCAAATGTGTCTCAGTTTTTGTCCCCTGGTACTCGGGTGCAACATTCCAGACACTTTACTAACACTCTCCCCACTTGAGAGTCAGTGCCCTTAACCTCCTGTTTGGCCCAGTTTGCAATTTCTGCGGAAAATGAACAGGAATAGTGAGAACCAATGAGAGACTAGCTGGAGGTGTCTGGACAGGTAAATTTAACTCTCATTTCCCACCAAGAAGAGGAATTAACCAAAGGCTCAGCGAGCCATGCCGGAACCACACTAGGGCCTGAAGCAATCCTGCGGTGTTGCGGCCAGCTCACAAGAAAGCGAGTTGAAGAAAGGAGCTCAGGGGCCCTGTAATTCACACACCTGCAGAGTTGTAAATGACAGCTATCGTCCAAAAATATATTGAAGTAAGGCTGCCAAGAGGACTTGAAAGCGGGGCAGAATTGCAGGAAACCGATTTCAGGAGGTAGACTGGAATTGCATGTAAAGCATAGGAAAAGAGGCAGAACGTCCACAATGATGCACTTGGCCAAAAAGGGCGTATGCGTTTTTTCCTGAATATATTCAGGAAAAAACGCATACGCCCTTTTTGGCCAACCAAGCAAGCTTGCAAAGGAAATCTGCACTACAATGAAGTCTCACTGCCCCCCGGTCAAAAGGGCCATCTGAAAAAAGTGTAAAATCCAGAAAGGCAGGACAGGCCATGGAGAACTGGGAGCCTTGTTATGCTGATGGGCGTGATGTAAATTGCCAACAGCCACTCTGGAGAAGTGTATGGTGTTTCCTGAAACATCTAAAAAACAAAGCAACAGAGCCTAGGGCACTTCCACTTATGGTCCTATATATTAGGGAAATTAAAATCAAAAAGACACAGCCACCAGTAAGTTTGGGACGGCTCTGTTTACAGGAACCTCGTTTCCGGTACAAGTTCAATATCGCAGAAAGCGAAAAATGGATAAAGAAGTTGTGGGACTTACGTACAATGCAATATCATTCAGCAATGAAATCTATGTCATCATGCCCGTAGCAGCATAATGAGTGGATTCAGGTACGATGATTCTAAGTGAAATAAGTCACACAGAAAAAGAAACATCATAAGATATCACTAATACACGGAATGTAAACTTGGCTACACAGGAACTGAATTACAAAACAGAATAGGGTCTCAAATGTAGAAAACCAACTTATGCTTGCTTAAGGGGAAAGGTGAGTTGGGGTGCTGCATAAAACCAGAGATTGAAATTAGCACAGATACCTTTCCATAAGCCAAATATGTAATAGACAAGAGCTACTGCTTGCTCAACGAAGTGGACTCAACACCCCATATTAACCGCCTAAAAATACACCTGACTAGTAAGAATCTTAAAACCTATGGATTTATATGTCTCCAAAAGAGAATCAAGCATGTTTACAGTGGCATAAACGCAGCAGTGATAGGATTGGTGAGGTTCGGTGAGCAAATGCAGACCCTTTGAAGTCATATTGCATGGTACCCATTCCATGGTTCTCAACTCTCCAGGTTTAAGGGATTCTTCCTTCAGCTAAAACATGCATGTGGAACCCAGAGTATGATCCACCGTGTGATCGGGAAACGTGTTCAAATGTGTCTCAGTTTTCGTCCCCTGGTACTCGGGTGCAACATTCCAGACGCTTTACTAACACTCTCCCCACTTGGAGAGTCAGTGCCTTTAACCTCCTGTTTGGCCCAGTTTGCAAATTCTGCGGAAAATGAACAGGAATAGGGAGAACCAATGAGAGACTAGCTGGAGGAGTCTGGACGGGCAAATTTAACTCTCATTTCCCACCAGGAAGAGGAATTAACCAAAGGCTCAGCGAGCCATGCCGGAACCACACTAGGGCCTGAAGCAATCCTGCGGTGTTGCGGCCAGCTCACAAGAAAGCGAGTTGAAGAAAGGAGCTCAGGGGCC
This sequence comes from Pseudorca crassidens, assembly GCF_039906515.1. NCBI lineage: Eukaryota > Metazoa > Chordata > Mammalia > Artiodactyla > Delphinidae > Pseudorca > Pseudorca crassidens. The sequence goes on from NW_027136301.1 coordinate 4,633,177, forward strand.
CTGTAATTCACACACCTGCAGAGTTCTAAATGACAGCTATCGTCCAAAAATATATTGAAGTAAGGCTGCCAAGAGGACTTGAAAGCGGGGCAGAATTGCAGGAAACCGATTTCAGGAGGTAGACTGGAATTGCATGTAAAGCATAGGAAAAGAGGCAGAACGTCCACAATGATGCACTTGGCCAAAAAGGGCGTATGCGTTTTTTCCTGAATATATTCAGGAAAAAACGCATACGCCCTTTTTGGCCAACCAAGCAAGCTTGCAAAGGAAATCTGCACTACAATGAAGTCTCACTGCCCCCCGGTCAAAAGGGCCATCTGAAAAAAGTGTAAAATCCAGAAAGGCAGGACAGGCCATGGAGAACTGGGAGCCTTGTTATGCTGATGGGAGGGATGTAAATTGCCAACAGCCACTCTGGAGAAGTGTATGGTGTTTCCTGAAACATCTAAAAAACAAAGCAACAGAGCCTAGGGCACTTCCACTTATGGTCCTATAGCTTAGGGAAATTAAAATAAAGACACAGCCACCCCAAAGTTTGGGACAGCTCTGTTTACAAGAACCTCGTGTACGGTACAAGTTCAATATCGCAGAAAGCAAAAAATGGATAAAGAAGTTGTGGTACTTACGTACAATGCAATATCACTCAGCAATGAAATCTATGTCATCAGGCCAGTAGCAGCATAATGAGTGGATTCAGGTACGATGATTCTAAGTGAAATAAGTCACACAGAAAAAGAAACATCATAAGATATCACTAATACACGGAATGTAAACTTGGCTACACAGGAACTGAATTACAAAACAGAATAGGGTCTCAAATGTAGAAAACCAACTTATGCTTGCTTAAGGGGAAAGGTGAGTTGTGGTGCTGCATAAAACCAGAGATTGAAATTAGCACAGATACCTTTCCATAAGCCAAATATGTAATAGACAAGAGCTACTGCTTGCTCAACGAAGTGGACTCAACACCCTATATTAAACGCCTAAGAATATACCTGACTAGTAAGAATCTTAAAACCTATGGATTTATATGTCTCCGAAAGAGAATCAAGCGTGTGTACAGCGGCATAAACGCAGCAGTGATAGGATTGGTGAGGTTCGGTGAGCAAATGCAGACCCTTTGAAGTCGTATTGCATGGTACCCATTCCATGGGTCTCAACTCTCCAGGTTTAAGGGATTCTTCCTTCAGCTAAAACATGCATGTGGAACCCAGAGGATGATCCACCGTGTGATCGGGAAACGTGTTCAAATGTGTCTCAGTTTTCGTCCCCTGGTACTCGGGTGCAACATTCCAGACGCTTTACTAACACTCTCCCCACTTGGAGAGTCAGTGCCTTTAACCTCCTGTTTGGCCCAGTTGGCAATTTCTGCAGAAAATGAACAGGAATAGGGAGAACCAATGAGAGACTAGCTGGAGGTGTCTGGACGGGTAAATTTAACTCTCATTTCCCACCAAGAAGAGGAATTAACCAAAGGCTCAGCGAGCCATGCCGGAACCACACTAGGGCCTGAAGCAATCCTGCGGTGTTGCGGCCAGCTCACAAGAAAGCCAGTTGAAAAAAGGAGCTCAGGGGCCCTGTAATTCACACACCTGCAGAGTTGTAAATGACAGCTATCGTCCAAAAATATATTGAAGTAAGGCTGCCAAGAGGACTTGAAAGCGGGGCAGAATTGCAGGAAACCGATTTCAGGAGGTAGACTGGAATTGCATGTAAAGCATAGGAAAAGAGGCAGAACGTCCACAATGATGCACTTGGCCAAAAAGGGCGTATGCGTTTTTTCCTGAATATATTCAGGAAAAAACGCATACGCCCTTTTTGGCCAACCAAGCAAGCTTGCAAAGGAAATCTGCACTACAATGAAGTCTCACTGCCCCCCGGTCAAAAGGGCCATCTGAAAAAAGTGTAAAATCCAGAAAGGCAGGACAGGCCATGGAGAACTGGGAGCCTTGTTATGCTGATGGGTGTGATGTAAATTGCCAACAGCCACTCTGGAGAAGTGTATGGTGTTTCCTGAAACATCTAAAAAACAAAGCAACAGAGCCTAGGGCACTTCCACTTATGGTCCTATAGTTTAGGGAAATTAAAATAAAGACACAGCCACCCCAAAGTTTGGGACAGCTCTGTTTACAAGAACCTCGTTTACGGTACAAGTTCAATATCGCAGAAAGCAAAAAATGGATAAAGAAGTTGTGGTACTTACGTACAATGCAATATCACTCAGCAATGAAATCTATGTCATCAGGCCAGTAGCAGCATAATGAGTGGATTCAGGTACGATGATTCTAAGTGAAATAAGTCACACAGAAAAGGAAACATCATAAGATATCACTAATACACGGAATGTAAACTTGGCTACACAGGAACTGAATTACAAAACAGAATAGGGTCTCAAATGCAGAAAACCAACTTATGCTTGCTTAAGGGGAAAGGTGAGTTGTGGTGCTGCATAAAACCAGAGATTGAAATTAGCACAGATACCTTTCCATAAGCCAAATATGTAATAGACAAGAGCTACTGCTTGCTCAACGAAGTGGACTCAACACCCCATATTAAACGCCTAAGAATATACCTGACTAGTAAGAATCTTAAAACCTATGGATTTATACGTCTCCGAAAGAGAATCAAGCGTGTGTACAGCGGCATAAACGCAGCAGTGATAGGATTGGTGAGGTTCGGTGAGCAAATGCAGACCCTTTGAAGTCGTATTGCATGGTACCCATTCCATGGGTCTCAACTCTCCAGGTTTAAGGGATTCTTCCTTCAGCTAAAACATGCATGTGGAACCCAGAGGATGATCCACCGTGTGATCGGGAAACGTGTTCAAATGTGTCTCAGTTTTCGTCCCCTGGTACTCGGGTGCAACATTCCAGACGCTTTACTAACACTCTCCCCACTTGGAGAGTCAGTGCCTTTAACCTCCTGTTTGGCCCAGTTGGCAATTTCTGCGGAAAATGAACAGGAATAGGGAGAACCAATGAGAGACTAGCTGGAGGTGTCTGGACGGGTAAATTAAACTCTCATTTCCCACCAAGAAGAGGAATTAACCAAAGGCTCAGCGAGCCATGCCGGAACCACACTAGGGCCTGAAGCAATCCTGCGGTGTTGCGGCCAGCTCACAAGAAAGCCAGTTGAAAAAAGGAGCTCAGGGGCCCTGTAACTCACACACCTGCAGAGTTGTAAATGACAGCTATCGTCCAAAAATATATTGAAGTAAGGCTGCCAAGAGGACTTGAAAGCGGGGCAGAATTGCAGGAAACCGATTTCAGGAGGTAGACTGGAATTGCATGTAAAGCATAGGAAAAGAGGCAGAACGTCCACAATGATGCACTTGGCCAAAAACGGCGTATGCGTTTTTTCCTGAATATATTCAGGAAAAAACGCATACGCCCTTTTTGTCCAACCAAGCAAGCTTGCAAAGGAAATCTGCACTACAATGAAGTCTCACTGCCCCCCGGTCAAAAGGGCCATCTGAAAAAAGTGTAAAATCCAGAAAGGCAGGACAGGCCATGGAGAACTGGGAGCCTTGTTATGCTGATGGGCGGGATGTAAATTGCCAACAGCCACTCTGGAGAAGTGTATGGTGTTTCCTGAAACATCTAAAAAACAAAGCAACAGAGCCTAGGGCACTTCCACTTATGGTCCTATAGCTTAGGGAAATTAAAATAAAGACACAGCCACCCCAAAGTTTGGGACAGCTCTGTTTACAAGAACCTCGTTTACGGTACAAGTTCAATATCGCAGAAAGCAAAAAATGGATAAAGAAGTTGTGGTACTTACGTACAATGCAATATCACTCAGCAATGAAATCTATGTCATCAGGCCAGTAGCAGCATAATGAGTGGATTCAGGTACGATGATTCTAAGTGAAATAAGTCACACAGAAAAAGAAACATCATAAGATATCACTAATACACGGAATGTAAACTTGGCTACACAGGAACTGAATTACAAAACAGAATAGGGTCTCAAATGCAGAAAACCAACTTATGCTTGCTTAAGGGGAAAGGTGAGTTGTGGTGCTGCATAAAACCAGAGATTGAAATTAGCACAGATACCTTTCCATAAGCCAAATATGTAATAGACAAGAGCTACTGCTTGCTCAACGAAGTGGACTCAACACCCCATATTAAACGCCTAAGAATATACCTGACTAGTAAGAATCTTAAAACCTATGGATTTATACGTCTCCGAAAGAGAATCAAGCGTGTGTACAGCGGCATAAACGCAGCAGTGATAGGATTGGTGAGGTTCGGTGAGCAAATGCAGACCCTTTGAAGTCGTATTGCATGGTACCCATTCCATGGGTCTCAACTCTCCAGGTTTAAGGGATTCTTCCTTCAGCTAAAACATGCATGTGGAACCCAGAGGATGATCCACCGTGTGATCGGGAAACGTGTTCAAATGTGTCTCAGTTTTCGTCCCCTGGTACTCGGGTGCAACATTCCAGACGCTTTACTAACACTCTCCCCACTTGGAGAGTCAGTGCCTTTAACCTCCTGTTTGGCCCAGTTGGCAATTTCTGCGGAAAATGAACAGGAATAGGGAGAACCAATGAGAGACTAGCTGGAGGTGTCTGGACGGGTAAATTTAACTCTCATTTCCCACCAAGAAGAGGAATTAACCAAAGGCTCAGCGAGCCATGCCGGAACCACACTAGGGCCTGAAGCAATCCTGCGGTGTTGCGGCCAGCTCACAAGAAAGCCAGTTGAAAAAAGGAGCTCAGGGGCCCTGTAACTCACACACCTGCAGAGTTATAAATGACAGCTATAGTCCAAAAATATATTGAAGTAATGTTGCCAAGAGGACTTGAAAGCGGGGCAGAATTGCAGGAAACCGATTTCAGGAGGTAGACTGGAATTGCATGTAAAGCATAGGAAAAGAGGCAGAACGTCCACAATGATGCACCTGCCAAAAAGGGCGTATGCGTTTTTTCCTGAATATATTCAGGAAAAAACGCATACGCCCTTTTTGGCCAACCAAGCAAGCTTGCAAAGGAAATCTGCACTACAATGAAGTCTCACTGACCCCCGGTCAAAAGGGCCATCTGAAAAAAGTGTAAAATCCAGAAAGGCAGGACAGGCCATGGAGAACTGGGAGCCTTGTTATGCTGATGGGCGGGATGTAAATTGCCAACAGCCACTCTGGAGAAGTGTATGGTGTTTCCTGAAACATCTAAAAAACAAAGCAACAGAGCCTAGGGCACTTCCACTTATGGTCCTATAGCTTAGGGAAATTAAAATAAAGACACAGCCACCCCAAAGTTTGGGACAGCTCTGTTTACAAGAACCTCGTTTACGGTACAAGTTCAATATCGCAGAAAGCAAAAAATGGATAAAGAAGTTGTGGTACTTACGTACAATGCAATATCACTCAGCAATGAAATCTATGTCATCAGGCCAGTAGCAGCATAATGAGTGGATTCAGGTACGATGATTCTAAGTGAAATAAGTCATACAGAAAAAGAAACATCATAAGATATCACTAATACACGGAATGTAAACTTGGCTACACAGGAACTGAATTACAAAACAGAATAGGGTCTCAAATGTAGAAAACCAACTTATGCTTGCTTAAGGGGAAAGGTGAGTTGGGGTGCTGCATAAAACCAGAGATTGAAATTAGCACAGATACCTTTCCATAAGCCAAATATGTAATAGACAAGAGCTACTGCTTGCTCAACGAAGTGGACTCAACACCCCATATTAAACGCCTAAGAATATACCTGACTAGTAAGAATCTTAAAACCTATGGATTTATATGTCTCTGAAAGAGAATCAAGCGTGTGTACAGCGGCATAAACGCAGCAGTGATAGGATTGGTGAGGTTCGGTGAGCAAATGCAGACCCTTTGAAGTCGTATTGCATGGTACCCATTCCATGGGTCTCAACTCTCCAGGTTTAAGGGATTCTTCCTTCAGCTAAAACATGCATGTGGAACCCAGAGGATGATCCACCGTGTGATCGGGAAACGTGTTCAAATGTGTCTCAGTTTTCGTCCCCTGGTACTCGGGTGCAACATTCCAGACGCTTTACTAACACTCTCCCCACTTGGAGAGTCAGTGCCTTTAACCTCCTGTTTGGCCCAGTTGGCAATTTCTGCGGAAAATGAACAGGAATAGGGAGAACCAATGAGAGACTAGCTGGAGGTGTCTGGACGGGTAAATTTAACTCTCATTTCCCACCAAGAAGAGGAATTAACCAAAGGCTCAGCGAGCCATGCCGGAACCACACTAGGGCCTGAAGCAATCCTGCAGTGTTGCGGCCAGCTCACAAGAAAGCGAGTTGAAGAAAGGAGCTCAGGGGCCCTGTAATTCACACACCTGCAGAGTTGTAAATGACAGCTATCGTCCAAAAATATATTGAAGTAAGGCTGCCAAGAGGACTTGAAAGCGGGGCAGAATTGCAGGAAACCGATTTCAGGAGGTAGACTGGAATTGCATGTAAAGCATAGGAAAAGAGGCAGAACGTCCACAATGATGCACTTGGCCAAAAACGGCGTATGCGTTTTTTCCTGAATATATTCAGGAAAAAACGCATACGCCCTTTTTGTCCAACCAAGCAAGCTTGCAAAGGAAATCTGCACTACAATGAAGTCTCACTGCCCCCCGGTCAAAAGGGCCATCAGAAAAAAGTGTAAAATCCAGAAAGGCAGGACAGGCCATGGAGAACTGGGAGCCTTGTTATGCTGATGGGCGTGATGTAAATTGCCAACAGCCACTCTGGAGAAGTGTATGGTGTTTCCTGAAACATCTAAAAAACAAAGCAACAGAGCCTAGGGCACTTCCACTTATGGTCCTATAGCTTAGGGAAATTAAAATAAAGACACAGCCACCCCAAAGTTTGGGACAGCTCTGTTTACAAGAACCTCGTTTACGGTACAAGTTCAATATCGCAGAAAGCAAAAAATGGATAAAGAAGTTGTGGTACTTACGTACAATGCAATATCACTCAGCAATGAAATCTATGTCATCAGGCCAGTAGCAGCATAATGAGTGGATTCAGGTACGATGATTCTAAGTGAAATAAGTCACACATAAAAAGAAGCATCATAAGATATCACTAATACACGGAATGTAAACTTGGCTACACAGGAACTGAATTACAAAACAGAATAGGGTCTCAAATGTAGAAAACCAACTTATGCTTGCTTAAGGGGAAAGGTGAGTTGGGGTGCTGCATAAAACCAGAGATTGAAATTAGCACAGATACCTTTCCATAAGCCAAATATGTAATAGACAAGAGCTACTGCTTGCTCAACGAAGTGGACTCAACACCCCATATTAAACGCCTAAGAATATACCTGACTAGTAAGAATCTTAAAACCTATGGATTTATATGTCTCTGAAAGAGAATCAAGCGTGTGTACAGCGGCATAAACGCAGCAGTGATAGGATTGGTGAGGTTCGGTGAGCAAATGCAGACCCTTTGAAGTTGTATTGCATGGTACCCATTCCATGGGTCTCAACTCTCCAGGTTTAAGGGATTCTTCCTTCAGCTAAAACATGCATGTGGAACCCAGAGGATGATCCACCGTGTGATCGGGAAACGTGTTCAAATGTGTCTCAGTTTTCGTCCCCTGGTACTCGGGTGCAACATTCCAGACGCTTTACTAACACTCTCCCCACTTGGTGAGTCAGTGCCTTTAACCTCCTGTTTGGCCCAGTTTGCAATTTCTGCGGAAAATGAACAGGAAGAGGGAGAACCAATGAGAGACTAGCTGGAGGTGTCTGGACGGGTAAATTTAACTCTCATTTCCCACCAAGAAGAGGAATTAACCAAAGGCTCAGCGAGCCATGCCGGAACCACCCTAGGGCCTGAAGCAATCCTGCGGTGTTGCGGCCAGCTCACAAGAAAGCGAGTGGAAGAAAGGAGCTCAGGGGCCCTGTAATTCACACACCTGCAGAGTTCTAAATGACAGCTATCGTCCAAAAATATATTGAAGTAAGGCTGCCAAGAGGACTTGAAAGCGGGGCAGAATTGCAGGAAACCGATTTCAGGAGGTAGACTGGAATTGCATGTAAAGCATAGGAAAAGAGGCAGAACGTCCACAATGATGCACTTGGCCAAAAAGTGCGTATGCGTTTTTTCCTGAATATATTCAGGAAAAAACGAATACGCCCTTTTTGGCCAACCAAGCAAGCTTGCAAAGGAAATCTGCACTACAATGAAGTCTCACTGCCCCCCGGTCAAAAGGGCCATCTGAAAAAAGTGTAAAATCCAGAAAGGCAGGACAGACCATTGAGAACTGGGAGCCTTGTTATGCTGATGGGCGTGATGCAAATTGCCAACAGCCACTCTGGAGAAGTGTATGGTGTTTCCTGAAACATCTAAAAAACAAAGCAACAGAGCCTAGGGCACTTCCACTTATGGTCCTATAGCTTAGGGAAATTAAAATCAAAAAGACACATCAACCCAATGTTTGGGACGGCTCTGTTTACAAGAACATTGTTTACCGTACAAGTTCAATATCGCAGAAAGCGAAAAATGGATAAAGAAGTTGTGGTACTTACGTACAATGCAATATCACTCAGCAATGAAATCTATGTCATCAGGCTCATAGCAGAATAATGAGTGGATTTAGGTACGATGATTCTAAGTGAAATATGTCACACAGAAAAAGAAACATCATAAGGTATCACTAATACACGGAATGTAAACTTGGCTACACAGGAACTGAATTACAAAACAGAATAGGGTCTCAAATGTAGAAAACCAACTTATGCTTGCTTAAGGGGAAAGGTGAGTTGGGGTGCTGCATAAAACCAGAGATTGAAATTAGCACAGATACCTATCCATAAGCCAAATATGTAATAGACAAGAGCTACTGCTTGCTCAACGAAGTGGACTCAACACCCCATATTAAACGCCTAAGAATATACCTGACTAGTAAGAATCTTAAAACCTACGGATTTATATGTCTCCGAAAGAGAATCAAGCGTGTGTACAGCGGCATAAACGCAGCAGTGATAGGATTGGTGAGGTTCGGTGAGCAAATGCAGACCCTTTGAAGTCATATTGCATGGTACCCATTCCATGGTTCTCAACTCTCCAGGTTTAAGGGATTCTTCCTTCAGCTAAAACATGCATGTGGAACCCAGAGTATGATCCACCATGTGATCGGGAAACGTGTTCAAATATGTCTCAGTTTTTGTCCCCTGGTACTCGGGTGCAACATTCCAGACGCTTTACTAACACTCTCCCCACTTGGAGAGTCAGTGCCTTTAACCTCCTGTTTGGCCCAGTTTGCAATTTCTGTGGAAAATTAACAGGAATAGGGAGAACCAATGAGAGACTAGCTGGAGGTGTCTGCCCGGGTAAATTTAACTCTCATTTCCCACCAAGAAGAGGAATTAACCAAAGGCTCAGCGAGCCATGCCGGAACCACACTAGGGCCTGAAGCAATCCTGCGGTGTTGCGGCCAGCTCACAAGAAAGCGAGTTGAAGAAAGGAGCTTAGGGACCCTGTAATTCACACACCTGCAGAGTTGTAAATGACAGCTATCGTCCACAAATATATTGAAGTAAGGCTGCCAAGAGGACTTGAAAGCGGGGCAGAATTGCAGGAAACCGATTTCAGGAGGTAGACTGGAATTGCATGTAAAGCATAGGAAAAGAGGCAGAACGTCCACAATGATGCACTTGGCCAAAAAGGGCGTATGCGTTTTTTCCTGAATATATTCAGGAAAAAACGCATACGCCCTTTTTGGCCAACCAAGCAAGCTTGCAAATGAAATCTGCACTACAATGAAGTCTCACTGCCCCCCGGTCAAAAGGGACATCTGAAAAAAGTGTAAAATCTAGAAAGGCAGGAGAGGCCATGGAGAACTGGGAGCCTTCTTATGCTGATGGGCGGGATGTAAATTGCCAACAGCCACTCTGGAGAAGTGTATGGTGTTTCCTGAAACATCTAAAAAACAAAGCAACAGAGCCTAGGGCATTTCCACTTATGGTCCTATAGCTTAGGGAAATTAAAATCAAAAAGACACAGCCACCCCAAAGTTTGGGACGGCTCTGTTTACAAGAAGCTCGTTTATGGTACAAGTTCAATATCGCAGAAAGCGAAAAATGGATAAAGAAGTTGTGGTACTTTGGTACAATGCAATATCAGTCAACAATGAAATCTATGTCATCAGGCCAGTAGCAGCATAATGAGTGGATTCAGGTACGATGATTCTAAGTGAAATAAGTCACACAGAAAAAGAAACATCATAAGATATCACTAATACACGGAATGTAAACTTGGCTACACAGGAACTGAATTACAAAACAGAATAGGGTCTCAAATGTAGAAAACCAACTTATGCTTGCTTAAGGGGAAAGGTGAGTTGGGGTGCTGCATAAAACCAGAGATTGAAATTAGCACAGATACCTATCCATAAGCCAAATATGTAATAGACAAGAGCTACTGCTTGCTCAACGAAGTGGACTCAACACCCCATATTAAACGTCTAAGAATATACCTGACTAGTAAGAATCTTAAAACCTATGGATTTATATGTCTCCAAAAGAGAATCAAGCGTGTGTACAGCGGCATAAACGCAGCAGTGATAGGATTGGTGAGGTTCGGTGAGCAAATGCAGACCCTTTGAAGTCATATTGCATGGTACCCATTCCATGGTTCTCAACTCTCCAGGTTTAAGGGATTCTTCCTGCAGCTAAAACATGCATGTGGAACCCAGAGGATGATCCACCGTGTGATCGGGAAACGTGTTCAAATATGTCTCAGTTTTTGTCCCCTGGTACTCGGGTGCAACATTCCAGACGCTTTACTAACACTCTCCCCACTTGGAGAGTCAGTGCCTTTAACCTCCTGTTTGGCCCAGTTTGCAATTTCTGCGGAAAATGAACAGGAATAGGGAGAACCAATGAGAGACTAGCTGGAGGTGTCTGCCCGGGTAAATTTAACTCTCATTTCCCACCAAGAAGAGGAATTAACCAAAGGCTCAGCGAGCCATGCCAGAACCACACTAGGGCCTGAAGCAATCCTGCGGTGTTGCGGCCAGCTCACAAGAAAGCGAGTTGAAGAAAGGAGCTTAGGGGCCCTGTAATTCACACACCTGCAGAGTTGTAAATGACAGCTATCGTCCAAAAATATATTGAAGTAAGGCTGCCAAGAGGACTTGAAAGCGGGGCAGAATTGCAGGAAACCGATTTCAGGAGGTAGACTGGAATTGCATGTAAAGCATAGGAAAAGAGGCAGAACGTCCACAATGATGCACTTGGCCAAAAAGGGCGTATGCGTTTTTTCCTGAATATATTCAGGAAAAAACGCATACGCCCTTTTTGGCCAACCAAGCAAGCTTGCAAAGGAAATCTGCACTACAATGAAGTCTCACTGCCCCCCGGTCAAAAGGGACATCTGAAAAAAGTGTAAAATCTAGAAAGGCAGGAGAGGCCATGGAGAACTGGGAGCCTTCTTATGCTGATGGGCGGGATGTAAATTGCCAACAGCCACTCTGGAGAAGTGTATGGTGTTTCCTGAAACATCTAAAAAACAAAGCAACACAGCCTAGGGCACTTGCACTTATGATCCTATAGCTTAGGGAAATTAAAATTAAAAAGACACAGCCACCCCAAAGTTTGGGACGGCTCTGTTTACAAGAACCTCGTTTCCGGTACAAGTACAATATCGCAAAAAGCGAAAAATGGATAAAGAAGTTGTGGTACTAACGTACAATGCAATATCACTCAGCAATGAAATCTCTTTCATCAGGCTCATAGCAGCATAATGAGTGGATTCAGGTACGATGATTCTAAGTGAAATACGTCACACAGAAAAAGAAACATCATAAGATATCACTAATACACGGAATGTAAACTTGCCTACACAGGAACTGAATTACAAAACAGAATAGGGTCTCAAATGTAGAAAACCAACTTATGCTTGCTTAAGGGGAAAGGTGAGTTGGGGTGCTGCATAAAACCAGAGATTGAAATTAGCACAGATACCTTTCCATAAGCCAAATATGTAATAGACAAGAGCTACTGCTTGCTCAACGAAGTGGACTCAACACCCCATATTAAACGCCTAAGAATATACCTGACTAGTAAGAATCTTAAAACCTAAGTATTTATATGTCTCCGAAAGAGAATCAAGCATGTGTACAGCGGCATAAACGCAGCAGTGATAGGATTGGTGAGGTTCGGTGAGCAAATGCAGACCCTTTGAAGTCATATTGCATGGTACCCATTCCATGGTTCTCAACTCTCCAGGTTTAAGGGATTCTTCCTTCAGCTAAAACATGCATGTGGAACCCAGAGTATGATCCACCGTGTGATCAGGAAACGTGTTCAAATGTGTCTCAGTTTTCATCCCCTGGAACTCGGGTGCAACATTCCAGACGCTTTACTAACACTCTCCCCACTTGGAGAGTCAGTGCCTTTAACCTCCTGTTTGGCCCAGTTTGCAATTTCTGCGGAAAATGAACAGGAATAGGGAGAACCAATGAGAGACTAGCTGGAGGTGTCTGGACGGGTAAATTTAACTCTCATTTCCCACCAAGAAGAGGAATTAACCAAAGGCTCAGCGAGCCATGCCGGAACCACACTAGGGCCTGAAGCAATCCTGCGGTGTTGCGGCCAGCTCACAAGAAAGCGAGTTGAAGAAAGGAGCTCAGGGGCCCTGTAACTCACAAACCTGCAGAGTTCTAAATGACAGCTATCGTCCAAAAATATATTGAAGTAAGGCTGCCAAGAGGACTTGAAAGCGGGGCAGAATTGCAGGAAACCGATTTCAGGAGGTAGACTGGAATTGCATGTAAAGCATAGGAAAAGAGGCAGAACGTCCACAATGATGCACTTGGCCAAAAAGGGAGTATGCGTTTTTTCCTGAATATATTCAGGTAAAAACGCATACGCACTTTTTGGCCAACCAAGCAAGCTTGCAAAGGAAATCTGCACTACAATGAAGTCTCACTGCCCCCCGGTCAAAAGGGCCATCTGAAAAAAGTGTAAAATCCAGAAAGGCAGGACAGGCCATGGAGAACTGGGAGCCTTCTTATGCTGATGGGCGGGATGTAAATTGCCAACAGCCACTCTGGAGAAGTGTATGGTGTTTCCAAAAAACAAAGCAACAGAGCCTAGGGCACTTCCACTTATGGTCCTATAGATTAGGGAAATTAAAATCAAAAAGACACAGCCACCCCAAAGTTTGGGACGGCTCTGTTTACAAGAACCTCGTTTACGGTACAAGTTCAATATCGCAGAAAGCGAAAAATGGATAAAGAAGCTGTGGTACTTACGTACAATGCAATATCACTCAGCAATGAAATCTATGTCATCAGGCCAGTAGCAGCATAATGAGTGGATTCAGGTACAGTGATTCTAAGTGAAATAAGTCACACAGAAAAAGAAACATCATAAGGATCACTAATACACGGAATGTAAACTTGGCTACACAGGAACTGAATTACAAAACAGAATAGGGTCTCAAATGTAGAAAACCAACTTATGCTTGCTTAAGGGGAAAGGTGAGTTGGGGTGCTGCATAAAACCAGAGATTGAAATTAGCACAGATACCTTTCCATAAGACAAATATGTAATAGACAAGAGCTACTGCTTGCTCAACGAAGTGGACTCAACACCCCATATTAAACGCCTAAGAATATACCTGACTAGTAAGAATCTTAAAACCTATGGATTTATATGTCTCCGAAAGAGAATCAAGCGTGTGTACAGCGGCATAAACGCAGCAGTGATAGGATTGGTAAGGTTCGGTGAGCAAATGCAGACCCTTTGAAGTCATATTGCATGGTACCCATTCCATGGTTCTCAACTCTCCAGGTTTAAGGGATTCTTCTTTCAGCTAAAACATGCATGTGGAACCCAGAGTATGATCCACCGTGTGATCGGGAAACGTGTTCAAATGTGTCTCAGTTTTCGTCCCCTGGTACTCGGGTGCAACATTCCAGACGCTTTACTAACACTCTCCCCACTTGGAGAGTCAGTGCCTTTAACCTCCTGTTTGGCCCAGTTTGCAATTTCTGCGTAAAATGAACAGGAATAGGGAGAACCAATGAGAGACTAGCTGGAGGTGTCTGGACGGGCAAATTTAACCCTCATTTCCCACCAGGAAGAGGAATTAACCAAAGGCTCAGCGAGCCATGCCGGAACCACACTAGGGCCTGAAGCAATCCTGCGGTGTTGCGGCCAGCTCACAAGAAAGCGTGTTGAAGAAAGGAGCTCAGGGGCACTGTAATTCACAAACCTGCAGAGTTATAAATGACAGGTATCATCCAAAATTATACTGAAGTAAGGCTGCGAAGAGGACTTGAAAACGGTGCAGAATTGCTGGAAACCGATTTCAGAAGGTACACGGGAGTCGCTCTTAAAGCATAGGAAAAGAGACAGAACTTGGAAAATAATGCACTTGGCAAAAGAGGGCATATGTGTTTTATCCAGAGCTCTCATAACCGAGGGGAGGAGATTCCCAGCAGGCTCCAACTGCCACCTGAAGGCTCACGTTGTCAAGGCAACGTGAGCAAGCCAGGCAGGAGTTACCTCACAGCAGAGGTCCCAGCTCACAGAAGGGTGAGAAAATCAGCCAACATCAGACTCTCACCAGAGGGCCCACATCACCAAGGGGATGGGAACCAGGCACGAGTGTCTTCACACCAGTGGGGCCACATCATCGAAAGGTGAGGTACTCAGCACATGTGTCCTCAAACCAGAGGACCCACATCACCAAGGGCCTCGGAGTGAGGCAGGCAGGAGTAGCCTCACAACACTGGGCCCATAGAACAAAAAAGTGAGGAATCCAGCAGTTGGAACCTCCCAGCAGGCGGCCCAGAGCACCGAGGCTATGGGATCCAGGCCACAGTGAACTCACAGAAGAGGGCCCATGTCATGAAACTGAGCAACCCAGCCATTGGGACCTCAGAGCAGGAGGCCCACATCCCCATGGGGATATAAATCTGGTAGGAGTGTCCTCGCACCACTGAGAACATATCAGAAAATTTTGGGAGACCAGCAGTTAGGGCCTGACGCCAGAGGACCCTCATCACCAAGGGAAGGAGGCTCCCAGCAGGCTCCAACTGCCACCAGAGGGCTGACATCGCCAAGGTGATGTGTGCCAACCAGGCACGAATGACCTCACAGCAGAGGGCCCACCTCAGAGAAGTGTGATGAACCCAGTCAGGATCACACTCGCACCAGAGGGCCCACATCACCAAATGGATTCGAACCAGGCAGGAGTGTCCTCACATGAGTAGGGCCACATCATCTAAAGCTGAGGAACCCAGAACATGTGGCTTCAAACCATAGGACACCCATCATCAATGGGCTGGGAGTGAGGCAGGCAGGAGGAGCCTCACAAAAGAGGGCCCAAAAATAAGAAAGGTGAGGAGTGACCTCACAGCAGAGGGCCCACCTCACAGAAGGGTGAGGAACACAGCCAGGATCAGACTCTCACCAGAGGGTCCACATCACCAAGGGGATGGGAACAAGGCAGGAGTGTCCCCAAACCAGTGGGACAACATCATCGAAAGGTGAGGATCCCAGCACATGTAGCCTCAAACCAGAGGAACCACATCACTAAGGGGTTCGGAACGAGGCTGGCAGGACCAGCCTCACAACACAGGGTCCATAGAATATAAAAGTTGAGGAATCCAGCAGTTGGAACCTCCCAGCAAGTGGCCCAGAGCACCGAGGCTATGAGATCCAGGCCGCAGTGAACTCACAACAGATGGCCCACATCATGAACCTGTGAGCAGCCCAGCCGTTGGGACCTCAGAACAGAAGGCCCACATCCCCATTGGGATGGGAACCTGGCAGGAGTGGCCTCGCACCACTTAGCACATATCAGAAAATGTTAGGAGCCCAGCAGTTAGGGCCTGACGCCAGGGGGCCCTCATAACTGAGGGGAGGAGACTCCCAGCAGGTTCCAACTGCCAACAGAGGGCCCACGTCTACAAGGAGGCATGCGTCAGCCAGGCAGTAGTGACCTCACAGCAGAGGGCCTATCTCACAGAAGGGTGAGGAACCGAGGCAGGATGAGACTCTCGCCAGAGGGCCCACAACACCAAGGGGATGGAAACCAGTCAGGACTGTCCTCCCACCAGTGGGGCCACATCATCGAAAGGTGAGGAACCCAGCACATGCGGCCTCATATCAGAGGACATACATCACAAAGGGGATGGGAGTGAGGCAGGTAGGAGTAGCCTAAATACAGAGGGCCCAAAGAATAAAAAAGGTGAGGAATCCAACATTTGGAACCTCCCAGCAGGCGGCCGAGAGCACAGAAGCTATGGGATGCAGGCAGGAGTGAACTAACACCAGAGAGCCCACATCATGAAACTGTGAGCAACCCAGGCGTTGGGACCTCAGAGCAGAAAGCCCACATCCCCATGGGGATGGGAACCTGACAGGAGTGTCCTGGCATCACTGGGCTCACATCAGAAAACGTGGGGAGCCCAGCAGTTATGGCCTGATGCTAGAGGGCCGTCATCACCGAGGGCAGGAGGCTCCCAGCAGGTTCCATGTGCCAACAGAGGGCCCACGTCGCCAAGGTGATGTGTGCAAGTCAGGCAGGATTGACCTCACAGCAGAGGGCCTACCTCACAGAAGAGTGAGGAACCCAGCCAGGATAAGACTGTCACCAGAAGGCCCACATCACCAAGGGGATGGGAACCAGGCAGGAGTGTCCTCACACCAGTGGGGCCACATCATTGAAAGTTGCGGAACCCAGCACATGTGGCCTCAAACCAGAGGACCCACATCACGAAGGGGTTGCGAGTGAGGCAGGCAGGAGGAGCATCGCAACACAGGACCCATAGAATACAAAAGTTGAGGAATCGAGCAGTTGGAACCTCCCAGCAGGCGGCCCAGAGCACAGAGGCTATGGCATCCAGGCCAGAGTGAACTAACAGCAGAGAGCCCACATCATGAAACTGTGAACAACCCAGCCGTTGGGACTTCAGAGCAGAAGACCCACATCCCAATGGGGATGTGAACCTGGATAGAGTGTCTTCGAACCACTGGGCGCACATCACAAAATGTGGGGAGCCCAGCAGTTAGGGCCTGACGCCAGAGGGTCCTCATCACCAAGGGGAGGAGGCTCCCAGCAGGCTCCAAGTGCCACCGAAGGCTCATGTCCACAAGGCGAGGTGAGCAAGCCAAGCAGGAGTGACCTCACAGCAGACGGCCCACCTCACAGAAGGGTGAGGAACCCAGCCAGGATCAGACTCTCAACAGAGGGCCCACATCACCAAGGGGATGTGAACCAGGCAGGAGTCTCCTAAGACCATTGGTCCCACATCATCGAAAGGTGAGGAACCCAGCACATGTGGCCTCAAACCAGACGACACACATCACGAAGGGGCTGGGAGTGAGGCAGGCAGGAGGATCCTCACAACAGAGGGCCTAAAAAATTAAAAAAGTGAGGAATCCAGCAGTTGGAACCTCCCAGCAGGCGGCCAAGAGCACAGAGGCTATGGGATCCAGGCCACAGTGAACTAACACCAGAGAGCCCACATCATGAAATTGTGATCAACCCAGCCGTTGGAACCTCAGAGCAGAAGGCCCACATCCCCATGGAGATGGGAACCTAAGAGGAGTGCCCGAGCATCACTGGGCTCACTAAGAAAAGTTGGGGAGCCCAGCAGTTAGGGCCTGACGTCAGAGGGCCCTCATCACAGAGGTGAGGAGGCTCCCAGCAGGGTCCAAGTGCCACCAGAGGGCTCATGTTAACAAGGCGAGGTGAGCAAGCCAGGCAAGAGTTACCTGATAGTAGAGGGCCCACCTCACAGATGGGTGAGGAACCCAGCCAGGATCAGACTCTCACCAGAGGGCCCACATCACAAAGGGGATGGGAACCAGTCAGGATTATCCTCACACCAGTGGGGCCTCATCATCTTAAGGTGAGGAACCCAGCACATGTGTCCTCAAACCAGAGGACCCACATCACCAAGGGCCTTGGAGTGAGGCAGGCAGGAGTAGCCTCACAACACAGGGCACATAATATAAAAAACGTGAGGATTCCAGCATTTAGACCTTCCAGCAGGCGGCTCAGAACACCGAGGCTATGGGATCCAGGCCGCAGTGAACTCACAGCAGAGGGCCCACATCATAAAACTGTGAGCAACCCAGGCGTTGGGACCTCAGCGCAGAAGGCCCACATCCCCATGGGAATGGGAACCTGGCTGGAGTGTCCTCGCACCACTGGGCGCACATCAGAAAATGTGGGGAGCCCACCATTTAGGGCCTGATGCCAGAGGGCCGTCATCACCGAGAGGAGGAGGCACCCTGCACGCTCCAACTGCCACCAGAGGGCTCACGTCTCCAAGGTGACGTGTGCCAGCCAGGCAGGAGTGACCTCACAGCAGAGGGCCTACCTCACAGAACGTTGAGGAACCCAGCCAGGATTAGACTCTCGCCAGAGGGCCCACCTCACCAAGGGGATGGGAACCAGGCAGGAGTGTCCTCACACGAGTGGGGCCACATCATCGAAAGGTGAGGAACGCAGCACATGTGGCCTCAAGCCATAGGACAGTCATCACCAAGGGGCTGGCAGTGAGGCAGGCAGGAGGAGCCTCACAACAGAGGGCACATAGAATAAAAAAGTTGAGGAATCCAGCAGTTGGAACCTCCCAGCAGGCGGCTCAGAGCACCGATGATAAGGGATCCTTGCCGGAGTGAACTCACAGCAGAGGGCCCACATCAGGGTACTGTGAGCAAGCCAGCCGTTTTGACCTCAGAGCAGAAGGCCCATATCCCCATGGGGATGGGAACCTGGCAAGAGTGTCCTCACTCACTTGGCACACATCAGAAAATGTGGGGAGCCCAGCAGTTATGGCCTAAGGCAAGAGGGCCCTCATCACTGAGGGGAGGAGGATCCCAGCACACTCCAACTGCCACCAGAGGGCCCACGTCGCCAAGGTGACGTGTGCCAGACAGGCATGAATGACCTCACAGCAGAGGGGCCACCTCACAGACGGGTGGGGAACCCAGCCAGGATCAGACTCTCACCTGAGGGCCCACATCAGCAAGGGGATGGGAACCAGTCAGGACTGTCTTCCCTCCAGTGGGGCCACATCATCGAAAGGTGCGGAACCCAGCACATGTGGCCTCAAATCAGAGGACACATATCACAAAGGGAATGGGAGTGAGGCAGGCAGGAGTAGCCTAAAAACAGAGGGCCCAAAGAATAAGAAAGGTGAGGAATCCAGCAGTTGGAACCTCCCAGCAGGTGGCCGAGAGCACAGAAGCTATGGGATGCAGGCAGGAGTGAACTAATAGCAGAGAGCCCACATCATGAAACTGTGAGCAACCCAGGCGTTGGTACCTCAGAGCAGAAGGCCCACATCCCAATGGGGAGGTGAACCTGGCTGGAGTGTCCTCGCACCACTGGGCGCACATCACAAAATGTGGGGAGACCAGCAGTTAGGGCCTGACGCCAGAGGGCCCTCATCACCGAGGGGAGGAGGCTCCCAGCAGGCTCCAAGTGCCACCAGAGGGCTCATGTCCACAAGGCGAGGTGAGCAAGCCAGGCAGGACTGACCTCACAGCAGACGGCCCACCTCACAGATGGGTGAGGAACCCAGCCAGGATCAGACTCTCAACAGAGGGCCCACATCACCAAGGGGATGTGAACCAGGCAGGAGTCTCCTAAGACCATTGGTCCCACATCATCGAAAGGTGAGGAACCCAGCACATGTGGCCTCAGACCAGACGACACACATCACGAAGGGGCTGGGAGTGAGGCAGGCAGGAGGATCCTCACAACAGAAGACCCAAAAAATTAAAAAAGTGAGGAATCCAGCAGTTGGAACCTCCCAACAGGTGGCCAAGAGCACAGAGGCTATGGGATCCAGGCCTCTGTGAACTAACACCAGAGAGCCCACATCATGAAAATGTGAACAACCCAGCCGTTGGGACTTCAGAGCAGAAGGCCCACATCCCCATCGAGATGGGATCCTAAGAGGAGTGCCCAAGCATCATTGGGCTCACTAAGAAAAGTTGGTGAGCCCAGCAGTTAGGGCCTGACGCAAGAGGGCCCTCATCACCGAGGGGAGGAGATCCTCAGCACGCTCCTACTGCCACCACATGGCTGACTTCACCAAGGCAATGTGTGCCAGCCATGCAGGAGTGACCTATCAGCAGTGACCTCCCTCACAGAAGGGTGAGGAACACAGCCAGGAACAGACTCTCACCAGGGGGTCCACATAACCACGTAGATGAGAACCAGGCAGGAGTGTCCTCACACTAGTGGGGCCACATCATCGAAAGGTGAGGAACCCAGCAAAGGTGGCCACAAACCAGAGGACCCACATCACCAAGGGGTTGAGAGTGAGGTAGGTGTCTGGACGGGCATATTTAACACTCATTTCCCACCAGGAAGAGGAATTAACCAAAGGCTCAGCGTGCCCTGCCAGAAGCAGATTAGGGCCTGAAGCAGTCTTGCGGGTTTGCGGCCAGCTCACAAGAAAGCGAGTTGAAGAAAGGAGCTCAGGGGCCCTGTAATTCACAAACCTGCAGAGTTATAAATGACAGATAACGTCCAAAAATATATTGAAGTAAGGCTGCCAAGAGGACTTGAAAGCGGGGCAGAATTGCAGGAAACCGATTTCAGGAGGTAGACTGGATTTGCATTTAAAGCATAGGAAAAGAGGCAGAACATCGACAATGATGCACTTGGCAAAAAAAAGGGCGTATGAGTTTGTTCCTGAATATATTCAGGAAAAAACACATACGCCCTTTTTGGCAAACCAAGCAAGCTTGCAATGGAAATCCGAACTACTATGAAGTGTCACTTCCCCCCGGTCTAAAGGGCCATCTGAAAAAAGTGTAAAATCCAGAAAGGCAAGACAGGCCATGGGGAAAAAGGAGCCTTGTTATGCTGATGGGCGGGATGTAAATTGCCAACAGCCACTCTGGAGAAGTGTATGGTGTTTCCTGATACATCTGAAAAACAAAGCAACAGAGTCTAGGGCATTTCCACTTATGGTCCTATAGCTTAGGGAAATTAAAATCAAAAAGACACAGCCACCCCAAAATTTGGGACGGCTCTGTTTACAAGAACCTCGTTTACGGTCCAAGTTCAATATCACAGAGAGCAAAAACTGGATAAAGAAGTTGTGGTACTTATGTACAATGCAATATCACTCAGCAATGAAATCTGTGTCACCAGGCCTGTACCAGCATAATGAGTGGATTGAGGCACGGTGATTCTAAGTGAAATAAGTAACACAGAAAAAGAAACATCATAAGGTATCACTAATGCACGGAATGTAAACTTGGCTACACATGAACTGAATTACAAAACAGAACAGGGTCTCAAGTTTAGAAAACCAACTTATGCTTGCTTAAGGGGAAAGGTGAGTTGGGGTGCTGCATAAAACCAGAGTTTGAAATTAGCACAGATACCGTTCCATAAGCCAAATATGTAATAGACAAGACCTACCCCTTGTTCATCGAAATGGACTCAACAATGAGGTATCACCTCCCACCTGTTAGAATGGGCATCATCTGAAAATCTACAAACAACAAATGCTGGAAAGGGTGTGGAGAAAAGGAAGCCTCTTCCACTATTGTTGGGAATATAAATTGATACAGTCACTATGGAGAACAATATGGAGTTTCTTAAGAAACTAATAATAGAATTACCATATGATACAGCAATCCCAGTACTGGACATATACCCAGACAAAACCATAAATCAAAAAGAGACATTCACCGTAATGTTCATTGCATCACTATTTACAATATCGAGGTAATGGAAGCAACCTAAATGCCCACAGACAGACGAATGCATAAAGATGTGGTACATATATAAAATGGAATATTACTAAGCCATGAAAGGAATGAAATTGGGTCATTTGTAGAGACGTCGATGGATCTAGAGACTGTCATACAGAGTGAAGTAAGTCAGAAAGAGAAAAACAAATCTTGTATATTCATGCATATATGTGGAACCTAGAAAAACTGTACAGATTAACCGTTTTGCAAGGCATAAATAGAGCAACAGATGTAGACAACAATCGTATGGACAACAAGGGGGGAAAGCTCTTGGGGGTGGTGGTGGTGGGAGGAGTTGAGAGATTGGGATTGGCATGTAAACATTTATATGTATAAAATAGATAACCAATAAGAACCTGCTGTATAAAAATATAAAATAAAATTAAAAAGAAATAAAATTTAAAAAATAAAACAGAAAAAACAATTATTCCCTTCACATACATGTATTTATATGAATAAATTATTTCCATGCTTATATCTGTAAATACAAAAAAGAGGAATAAAATCTACCTTGAACCAAAAACAAAAAAGAGAAAAAAAAAACAGAACCCACCAGTTACTCAGAGGAAAACCGTATCAGGGCACTTGCTCCAGTTGTAAACAATTCTGAAGTTGGTCAGTGGTGGGGAATCGTCTCCCATTCAGCCAGCAGCCCCCACACAACAAGCGTCCTCATTGCAAAGCTGGGGCACCGTGCCGAGGCATCTGTGAGTAAACGTGAGCTGAGCCCCAGGCCAGTTGCTGCTGAACTGTTCCCACCCTTCCCAGGTAAAACACCTGAATATATACAAGGACTTGAAAGCCTAGAGGAAGGGCCATGGAGCCACACGAGTGACAGCATGCCAGCTGACTTGGTGCCTGCAGGCCAGCCAGGATGGTCCTGGCCCTGGGTGCTCTTCTGGAAGATTTCCATTTCCCTGCCTGAGATACCCGTCCTGTCCCTGCCCCCACTGCTTTTTTCCTTCCTCACCTCTGCCCAGGGAGCAATTCCAGCAGCAGGTATGGGTGACACATCCTCTTCTTTAGCAGGTGGCAGCCTGGCAACTGCTGCAGAAAGTCCAGCAGAGCCCCACTCACACTGGGCCACCCACAAAGCCGTGGCCTCTCACTCCCTCCCACCAGCCCAGCCCCGAGACTGCTGACAGGGCAGAGAAAATGGCGTCAGACACAGCTGCAGGGGCTCTTGCTGCCTGGAGTGGTATTTATATTGATCTCAACCCAGGCACACCTGGGGAGGGCTGGCCGGCACCGTAAGGCTGCCCAGGTCAGCCAATCGTCACCCCTCAGGGGCTCACAGTTGCAGAAAATGGAACTTGCTGAACCGGCCAGGTCCAAGGAACAGGTGTGGGCTCCTGAGAGTCAGGATAGACAAGGGGCTGCAGCTTTGGCTTGTTTTCTAATCATTTTATCTGGCCCATGAGTGGGAGACAACTTCAAGAAAACCCTCTCCTAATGAGAGGAACCCAGGAGTCAGGGAGAGGAGGGGTGGGTGGTGGTTGGAGACAGAGGCCTGGTGCCCCGGGTGCAGTGGAAGTCTCTGGAAGACCAGGTGGAGGGAGGCCACACAGAGTGATGCCCAGGGTCACAGACCTGTCGGAGCTGCTGTTTGTTAGTTCAAGTCCTGCTCTGAGGTGCTCTGTGTCAGCTCTGAGCGACAGGTGAGCTGGGGGTGCTCTTCAATGAGGGCTATGTGCACGGTTCCTGTGTGCCCAGCCCTGCCACGGTACCTGCAAGGGTAGCTCTGTATCCTGGGAGGGGCCTGACCACGAGAGCCCCGTGGGCTGGCTTGGGGGTGGGGTACCTGCCCAGGAGAGCTCCATATCCTGGGATTGGCCTGACCACGAGAGCTCCATGGGCTGCTGGGGACCTGGTAAAGGATGTCAGGACAGTCAGTGAAGCCACCGAGGATATACCTCCAGGTGCTCCTAATTCCTACACCCTGCTGGTCATTCTACCAACCACCAGGACATGGTATTCTGTATTAGTCTTCAATGATGCCTTCTTTTGTATTCCATTAGTCCCAGAGTCACAAGAAATTTTGGCTTGTGAGTGGCAGGACTCAACATACAACTAAAACAATACTTCCGGGCCGTCTTGCCCCAAGGGTTCAAAAATTCCCACACCATCTTTGGGGAAAGCTTAGCTAAAGACCGAAAAGTTCTACCTCTGGAAAAGGAAACCCTCCTTCAATATGCAGACGACATTCTGATCGCCAGCCCTACTAAGGAGGCCTCTGAACTACCAAGCCAATAAAGGATAGAAGTTGTCCAAGAAAAAGCTCAAATATCACAGACTGCGGTGACCTGCCTGGGCTTCATTCTCACACAAGGTCGGAGAAGCCCATCCCAGGAAAGGGAAGAAACCATTTGCAGCCTTACCCCTTTCTAAAACGAGAAGACAGCTTAGGGGTTCCTGGGGAGGCCAGGGTTTGCTGCTTCTGGATCCCTAACTACAGTCTACTAGCTGGGCCTCTATATGAAACACTGAAAGGAAAAGATGATGATCCTTTTGAACAGAATCCAGAAGTGGCCTTTCAAGAATGGAAAGAGCAGTCAATTCAGACCCTTGCCCTGGAACTCCCTAATTGAGCTAAACCCTTTGACCTTTCCATTCCCGGTGAAAGGTGAATCGCCATTGGAGAATTAGTGCAAAAACTGGGACCACTTGAAATGGAACAACGCAAGAATGCCATCCAGGTAGGATAAACTACAGTCACCAAGGGGCTTGGCCCACTGCCACATCTGGCCAAGATACTGGCGGTATCTAAAAACCTGGAAATCAGCAGCCCAAAAGGCCACCTCCCTCCTAAGGGAAAAGGACCCCACGTGGTGATCCTAATCACCAACCATGCCCTGAAGTTGCAGGGTTCGCTCCGTGGGCACACCGACCTCGAGTGAGGAGGCCCTCCAACTCCAACATCCAGAGAGATAACCGGGGGCAGCAGGGCACCATGACGACTCGTGTGAACATCACTTGACCTGGAGTTTCTCTCATAAAACAACAATAGTGTGTCCCGAAGGAGTAGACTACTGCTTGCAGGACTTACTGCACCCGGAGGGGAGCTAATAATCTTGGCGGGGGAACCGTATATCACACTGTCACCATAGAAAAGCCTACAGACACCGTGATGATGGTGGCCAATAAGACCGGCTGGACTCCTGTTTACTTCAAAAGGCTGTTGACTCAGTGGCCATCATGGTCCTTGATCACCACTGACCCTGGACTGTCTGGGAGTTGAGCGGGCAGGGCTCTGACACCTGGTGCTGTTTTTACGTTAATTCAGGGACCTAATTGAAGAAAGAGCAGACTACTGGTCAGAGCATCTAGGCTGGCAGAAACGGTCAGCCTAAGGTGGCCGAACAAATGTGGGGCGGGGTGAAACCGGCCCCCACAGCGTCTCTGCACATCTCTTTCCTGGACCCTTAAAGGTCATTAGAATCTATAACACTTCCAATGCTGGTGCTCAGGCGGACGAGCAGGGAGGCAGGGGTCCTGGGGCCAATCAACGTCACCTGGAGGCTGCTGGGGAGAAGTTCTGACCCTCGTCCCCTGGTATGAGGGCTCCCAACTCAGCACTCAGCAGTTACAGAAGAAGGGTCTGCACCCTCAGCACTCCAAGAATGAGGAATGGGACAAAAGGCAGAGGAGGGGTTTGTCCCCAGCAAAGCCCATTAAAAATCCCTGGGAGATAAAAATAGAATCTGGGCAATAAAGTCAAGTCTGACCTTTTTTGTCCTTTGTGCTTTGTCTAATTTCACGTGCTCCTAGGGTCCCGCATACAGAGGTTCCACACCCGGCACTTCAGACCAGATTTCCTAGTGCAGAATGGCTGGGTCGACACCTCAGCTCCTGGGGCCCAGTGCAGACTCCGAGATATAGAGCCTGAGCTGCAGCCAACCCAGCCCTCGAGAGCTCCGCCCCCTCCCTCCCACTGACTCTGACAGGATCTCTACACAGCAGCCCAGCCCACAGCCCACGGGGTAGTGCATGCTCTCACCTCTCCATTCTCTGATCAAAATATAAAGTTTCCTTTGCTTGTGAACCAAACTCAGTCTCGATCTGTTGGCCCCAATGACACTGGGCAGGGGGACACTTGTTGGGGTCCACTCTGGAGGATCAGTAACAGAAATTGAGACTACTGTAACTTCAATGAACAGATGTGTGAGCCAAACTGTAGTTAACATAGAACAGTTTATAAGGCTCGGGTAAAATAAGATGTTTCTAACACTTCCATTTGATATTTCCATCACTTTATTATAAGCAAGTTCAGTGAAAAGGTTTGTCTTATTTGTCAGGTCAATATTAGAGAAATGAAGTGATTTCTTTCCAAGGATGTACATCTAATAATCTTGGTTAAAGCTTCAATCTTGTTTTAAATGCTTTTCCATTGAAAATGATACCTCTCTTTCAGCTCCCCCATTTCTGAGAAGTATAAAATCTTATAATTTATTATTACCAAAGGGGAAAGGTGGGAGGAGGGATAAATTAACAGTTTGGAATTAAAACATACACACTGCTATGTATAAAATAGATCATCAACAAGGAACTACTGTATAGCACAGGGAACTACACTCAATATTTTGCAATAACCTATAAGGGGAAATAATCGGAAAAAGAATAGATATTTTTATTGACATCATCTATCAATGACAGTTAAAGTGTAACCTAAGGGAAGCCGGTGGTGAGTGCTTCTGACCCTGAAGACTTCAATCATCTAAAGTTTGGACTCTGCCTACTTCCCAAGGCCCTTAATGAACATATGTGTAGCCGTAGCTTAAAAATTTCCCCAGTTTGGGTTTCGGGGAGACACTGATTTTGAAAAAGCCCTGGTGTTCTCCTTACATGAATGGGACCCTTCCTACTGCTAAAACATGTCTGTCACACCCAGAGGATGGTATACCGTCTGATCGGGAAGAATTTGGAAAAGGCATCTCATCTCCTCATCTCCTGGTGCTCGGGTTCACCCCTCCAGCGTCTTTACTAACAGTCTCCCCACTTGGAGATGTCAGCACTGTCAACATCCTGTTGCGTACAGTTTGGAATTTGCCCAGAGGATGAAGCGGAAGGATGAGGAACAATGAGAGACAAGTCCTAGGTGTTCAGACAGGCACATGTCACTCTAATTTCCAATCAGGAAGACGAATTGACCAAAGGCTAGGGTTGCCCATGGAAACAGTATAGGGCTTGAGGAAATCCCACTGCTTTGTGGCCAGTTCCCATAAACACAAGTTGAACAATGGAACTCAGGGGCAGTAAAATTCACGAAACTGCAGAGTTGAAAATATCTATCACTGAAAAATGTCTTGAGGAAAGTCAAAGAAAAGGATTGGTAAGCAAGGGAGAATGGCAGGAAAGGGATTTGAGGAGGTAGAAAGGACTCGCCATTAAGCACAAGAAAAGGGGCTGAACATTGCCAACATTGCAGTTGGCCAAAAAGGCTGTATGCGTTTTTTTCTGTATATATTCAAGAAAAGGGCATACACTTTTTTAGCCAACCAAACAGGTGGGCACTGGAAATCAATACTACAAAAGATATCACTTCGCATCAGTCAGAAAAGCCATCCTCATAAAGTGTAAACACCAGAAATGCAGGACAGGGCAAGGAGAAGAGGGAGCCCTGTGAGGCTTATAGTGGAAATGTATATTGCCAACGGCCATTCTGGAGAAGTGTATTGTGTTTACTAAAGCATCTAAAAAATGAGCTACAGAGCATAGGGCACTTGCACTCATGGGCGTATATCTTGGGAAAAACAAAAATCGAGAGGACACAGGCACCCCAATGTTTACTGCCTCTCTGTTTAAAAGATCCTCGACTAGGATATAACTTAAATGTCTCTGGAGGGAAAAAATGGATAGAGATGTGGTACTTATGTAGAGTGGAATATTACTCAGCCTGGAAATCAATGAAATATGGCCAGTTGTAACAACTCCGGAGGAGTTACGTATGATCATTCTAAGTGACATAATTCAAAAAGAAAAAGACACATATCATAAGATATCACTTAAAGGTGGAATCCAAAATGGCTACACATGAAATAAATTACAAAACAAAAACATAGTCAAATATGTAGAAAACACGCATAAGGCTGCTAAACGGGAAAGGTGGGGAGGGGTGAGGCATCATCCAGGAGGTTGAAATTAGCAAAGATACCATTCCAAATACCAAACTGATAATCAACAAGGCCTACACGGTAGCTAAAAGAACTGCACTCAGCACACTCAAGTCACCGGAAAAGAATATCTATGACTGGTAAGAATCTGAAAAAGAATTTATTGATGTCTCTCTGTACGTGAATCAAGTGGATGTACAGCAGCAAGAAACAGAGCTTTGAAAATCAGTTGTAACCAATATAGTAATAAATTGAAAAAAATAAATGACAGAGAGACAGAGAAAACCTCTTACAACTTTTCCTCAGGGACGGTGATGCAACATGGATTGAACACATCTAGACCCACAGCAGGATGAGACATAAGGCTGGAAACTGTTCGCGCTAAGAGAAATGTGAGGTTGGGTGAGGAAATGCACACCCTTTAAAGTAATACTACCTGGTACCCATTCAATGGGTCCCAAATCTGCAGGTTCAAGGAATCTTCCTACAGCTAAAACATGCATGGAAAACATGCATGGAAAACACCATGTGATCGGGAGATGTGTCTAAAATGCACCTCATTTATCCTCTCCTGGTGCTCCTGTTCATCATTCCAGCCACGTTACTTAGAATCTCCCCACTTAGAGAATCAGCACATTTAAACGTC
Organism: Pseudorca crassidens; assembly: GCF_039906515.1. Lineage (NCBI taxonomy): Eukaryota > Metazoa > Chordata > Mammalia > Artiodactyla > Delphinidae > Pseudorca > Pseudorca crassidens. Next base: position 4,661,666 of record NW_027136301.1, read on the forward strand.
TGTTTCACACATTTTGCAAATTGTGAGGAGGATGAACGGGAAGGGGGGAACCAATGAGAGAATAGTTGTAGGGGTTTGGACGGGCACATGTCACTCTAATTTCCCATTAAGAGTAAGAATTAAAAAAAGGCTCAGCCCACCTCGCCGGAGCCAAAATAGGGCCTGAAGCAATCCTGCGGCTTTGAGGCCAGCTCACAAAAGAGCAACTTAAAAAATGGAGCTCAGGGTCACTGCAATTCACAAACCTGCAGAGTTATAAATGAAAACTAACGTCCAAAAATATGTTGAGGTAAGGCAAAGAAGAGGATCTGAATGCAAGACAGAATTGCAAGAAACAGATTTCAAGAGATAGATTGGACTCGTCCTTAAAGTACATGAAAAGCGGCAGAATTTCGACAATGATGTAGTTGGCCCAAAAGGGAGTATGCGTTTTTTCCTGAATATATCCAGGAAAAAACGCATACGCACTTTATGGGCAACCAAGCAAGCAAGCAATGCAAATGTGCACAACAAAGAAGTCTCATTTCCCACCGGTCAAAAGGGCCATCCGAAAAAATTGTAAAAACCAGAAATGCAGGACAGGCCATGGAGAACAGGGAGCCTTTATACGCTGATGGACAGTGTGTGAACTGCCGAGAGCCACTCTGGAGAAGTGTATGGTGGTTCCTAAATCATCTAAAAAACAGAGCTACAGAGCATAGGGCACTTCCAATCATGGAAGTATATCTAGGGAAGTCTAAAAATCAACAAGACACAAGCACACCACAGTTTAGGGCTACTCTGTTTACAAGAACCTCAACTTCAGTACACCTTAAATATCCCAGGAAAGAGAACAATGGATAAAGAAAATGTGGTACTTATGTACAATGGAATATCTCTTCACCATGAAATCAATGTAATAAGGCTAGTAGAAGGATAAAGAGTGGATTTAGGTCCGATAATACTACTTGAAATAAGTCAAACAGAAAAAGAAACATATCATAAGATATCACTTATAGAGGGAGGATAAATATGGCTGCACAAAAAATGAATTACAAAACAGAACAGTGTCTCACATTTAGAAAACACACTTATGTCAGCTTAAGGGGAAAGGAGAGGTGGGGTGATGCATAAAACCAGAGTTTGAAATTAGCACAGATACCGTTCAATAAACCAAATAGGTATTAGACAAGATCTACACCTTGCTCAATGAACTGGCCTCAACACACCCTATACACCGCAGAGAAATATATCTGAGTAATAAGAATCTTAAAACCCATGTATTGATATATCTCCATAAGGGAATCAAGTGTGTGCAGAGCGGCACAAACACAGCAGTGAAAATGAGCTAAACCCCATTATAGAAATAAATTTTAAAACCAAAACGCAGAAACAATGAAAGAGAGAAAAATTCTTACAAAATTCGCTCAGGGGCTGTGATGCAACCTGTAATGACCACATATAAACCCACAGCTGGATAAGACATAAGGCTGGACACTTGGGGCTGAGAGCATTGGTGAGCTTTGGTGAGCAACTGCCGAAAGTTTAATGCAATACTTCATACTACTCATTCCAAGGGTCCCAACACTCCAGGTTGAAGGGAATCTTCCTACAGCTAAACCATGCATGGGGAATCCAGCAGATGGTATACCATATGATCGGGAAAGGTTTCTAAAACGCACCTCATTTTCCTCTCCTGGGGCTCCGGATCAACATTCCAGCCACTTTACTAACAACATCTCCACATGGAGAGTCAATGCCTTTAAGTTCCGGTATCGCACAGTCTGCAGTTAGTGCGGAGGATGAATGGGAATAGGGGGAACCAGTGAGAAAATAGCTGTAGCGGTTTCAATGGGCACATGTCACTCTAATTTCACATCAGGAAGAAGAATTAACCAAAGGCAGAGCAAGGCGCCCCAGAAGAAGGATAGGGCCTGAAGAAATCCTGTGGATATGAGGCAAGATCACAAAAATAAGAGCTGAAAAATGGAGCTAAGGGCCACTGCAATTCAAAAACCTGCAGAGTTATAAAGGCCAACTATTTGCCAAAAGTATATTGAGGTAAGGCTATGAAGAGGCACTGACAGCAAGGCAGAATTACAGGAAACCGATTTCAAGAGGTAGACAGGAACTGCATTGAAAACATATGAAAAGACTCAGAACGTCGACAATGATGCACTTGGCCAAAAAGGGCGTATGCGTTTCTTCCTGAATATATTCAGGAAGAAACGCATACGCCCTTTCTGGCCAACCAAGCAAGCTTGCAAAGGAAATCTGCACTACAATGAAGTCTCACTGCCCCCCGGTCAAAAGGGCCATCTGAAAAAAGTGTAAAATCCAGAACGGCAGGACAGGCCATGGAGAACTGGGAGCCTTTTTGTGCTTATGGGCAGGATGTAAATTGCCAACAGCCACTCTGGAGAAGTGTATGGTGTTTCCTGAAACATCTAAAAAACAAAGCAACAGAGCCTAGGGCACTTCCACTTATGGTCCTATAGCTTAGTGAAATTAAAATCAAAAAGACACAGCCACCCCAAAGTTTGGGACGGCTCTGTTTACAAGAACCTCGTTTACGGTACAAGTTCAATATCGTAGAAAGCAAAAAATGGATAAAGAAGTTGTGGTACATACGTAGAATGCAATATCATTCAGCAATGAAATCTATGTCATCAGGCCCGTAGCAGCATAATGAGTGGATTCAGGTACGATGATTCTAAGTGAAATAAGTCACACAGAAAAAGAAACATCATAAGATATCCCTAATACACGGAATGTAAACTTGGCTACCCAGGAAATGAATTACAAAACAGAACAGGGTCTCAAATGTAGAACCAACTTATGCTTGCTAAAGGGGAAAGGTGAGTTGGTGTGCTGCATAAAACAACAGATTGAAATGAGCACAGATACCGTTCAATAAGCCAAATATGTAATAGACTAGAGCTACTCCTTGCTCAACGAAGTGGACTCAACACCACATATTAAACGCCTAAGAATATACCTGACTAGTAAGAATCTTAAAACCTATGGATTTATATGTCTCCGAAAGAGAATCAAGCGTGTTTACAGCGGCATAAACGCAGCAGTGATAGGATTGGTGAGGTTCGGTGAGCAAATGCAGACCCTTTGAAGTCATATTGCATGGTACCCATTCCATGGTTCTCAACTCTCCAGGTTTAAAGGATTCTTCCTTCAGCTAAAACATGCATGTGGAACCCAGAGGATGATCCACCGTGTGATCGGGAAACGTGTTCAAATGTGTCTCAGTTTTCATCCCCTGGTAATCGGGTGCAACATTCCAGACGCTTTACTAACACTCTCCCCCACTTGGAGAGTCAGTGCCTTTAACCTCCTGTTTGGCCCAGTTTGCAATTTCTGCGGAAAATGAACAGGAATAGGGAGAACCAATGAGAGACTAGCTGGAGGGTTCTGGACGGGCAAAATTAACTCTCATTTCCCACCAAGAAGAGGAATTATCCAAAGGCTCAGCGAGCCATGCCGGAACCACAATAGGGCCTGAAGCAATTCTGCGGTGTTGCGGCCAGCTCACAAGAAAGCGAGTTGAAGAAAGGAGCTCAGGGGAACTGTAACTCACACACCTGCAGAGTTCTAAATGACAGCTATCGTCCAAAAATATATTGAAGTAAGGCTGCCAAGAGGACTTGAAAGCGGGGCAGAATTGCAGGAAACCGATTTCAGGAGGTAGACTGGAATTGCATGTAAAGCATAGGAAAAGAGGCAGAACGTCCACAATGATGCACTTGGCCAAAAAGGGCGTCTGCGTTTTTTCCTGAATATACTCAGGAAAAAACGCATACGCCCTTTTTGGCCAAGCAAGCAAGCTTGCAAAGGAAATCTGCACTACAATGAAGTCTCACTGCCCCCCGGTCAGAAGGGCCATCTGAAAAAAGTGTAAAACACAGAAAGGCAGGACAGGCCATGGAGAACTGGGAGCCTAGTTAGGCTGATGGGCGGGATGTAAATTGCCAACAGCCACTCTGCAGAAGTGTATGGTGTTTCCTGAAACATCTAAAAAACAAAGCAACAGAGCCTAGGGTACTTCCACTTATGGTCCTATAGCTTAGGGAAATTAAAATCAAAAAGACACAGCCACCCCGAAGTTTGGGACGGCTCTGTTTACAGGAAGCTCTTTTACGGTACAAGTTCAATATCGCAGAAAGCGAAAAATGGATAAAGAAGTTGTGGTACTTACGTACAATGCAATATCACTCAGCAATGAAATGTATGTCATCAGGCCAGTAGCAGCATAATGAGTGGATTCAGGTACGATGATTCTAAGTGAAATAAGTCACACAGAAAAAGAAACATCATAAGATATCACTAATACACGGAATGTAAACTTGGCTACACAGGAACTGAATTACAAAACAGAATAGGGTCTCAAATGTAGAAAACCAACTTATGCTTGCTTAAGGGGAAAGGTGAGTTGGGGTGCTGCATAAAACCAGAGATTGAAATTAGCACAGATACCTTTCCATAATACAAATATGTAATAGACAAGAGCTACTGCTTGCTCAACGAAGTGGACTCAACACCCCATATTAAACGCCTAAGAATATACCTGACTAGTAAGAATCTTAAAACCTATGGATTTATATGTCTCTGAAAGAGAATCAAGTGTGTGTACAGCGGCATAAACGCAGCAGTGATAGGATTGGTGAGGTTTGGTGAGCAAATGCAGACCCTTTGAAGTCATATTGCATGGTACCCATTCCATGGTTCTCAACTCTCCAGGTTTAAGGGATTCTTCCTTCAGCTAAAACATGCATGTGGAACCCAGAGTATGATCCACCGTGTGATCGGGAAACGTGTTCAAATGTGTCTCAGTTTTCGTCCCCTGGTACTCGGGTGCAACATTCCAGACGCTTTACTAACACTCTCCCCACTTGGAGAGTCAGTGCCTTTAACCTCCTGTTTGGCCCAGTTTGCAATTTCTGCAGAAAATGAACAGGAATAGGGAGAACCAATGAGAGACTAGCTGGAGGTGTCTGGACGGGCAAATTTAACTCTCATTTCCCACCAGGAAGAGGAATTAACCAAAGGCTCAGCGAGCCATGCCGGAACCACACTAGGGCCTGAAGCAATCCTGCGGTGTTGCGGCCAGCTCACAAGAAAGCGAGTTGAAGAAAGGAGCTCAGGGGCCCTGTAATTCACAAACCTGCAGAGTTATACATGACAGCTATCATCCAAAAATATATTGAATTAAGGCTGCCAAGAGGACTTGAAAGCGGGGCAGAATTGCAGGAAACCGATTTCAGGAGGTAGACTGGAATTGCATGTAAAGCATAGGAAAAGAGGCAGAACGTCCACAATGATGCACTTGGCCAAAAAGCGGGTATGCGTTTTTTCCTGAATATATTCAGGAAAAAACGCATATGCCCTTTTTTGCCACCCAAGCAAGCTTGCAAAGAAATCTGCACTACAATGAAGTCTCACTGCCCCCCGGTCAAAAGGGCCATCTGAAAAAAGTGTAAAATCCAGAAAGGCAAGACAGGCCATGGAGAACTGGGAGCCTTCTTATGCTGATGGGCGGGATGTAAATTGCCAACAGCCACTCTGCAGAAGTGTATGGTGTTTCCTGAAACATCTAAAAAACAAAGCAACAGAGCCTAGGGCACTTCCACTTATGGTCCTATAGCTTAGGGAAATTAAAATCAAAAAGACACAGCCACCCCAAAATTGGGGACGGCTCTGTTTACAGGAACCTCATTTACGGTACAAGTTCAATATCACAGAAAGCGAAAAATGGATAAAGAAGTTGTGGTACTAACGTACAATGCAATATCACTCAGAAATGAAATCTATATCATCAGGCCCATAGCAGGATAATGAGTGAATTCAGGTACGATGATTCTAAGTGAAATAAGTCACACAGAAAAAGAAACATCATAAGATATCACTAATACACGGAATGTAAACTTGGCTACACAGGAACTGAATTACAAAACAGAACAGGGTCTCAAATGTAGAAAACCAACTTATGCTTGCTTAAGGGGAAAGGTGAGTTGGGGTGCTGCATAAAACCAGAGATTGAAATTAACACAGATACCTTTCCATAAGACAAATATGTAATAGACAAGAGCTACTCCTTGCTCAACGAAGTGGACTCAACACCCCATATTAAACGCCTAAGAATATACCTGACTAGTAAGAATCTTAAAACCTATGGATTTATATGTCTCCGAAAGAGAATCAAGCGTGTGTACAGGGGCATAAAGGCAGCACTGAAAGTATTGGTGAGGTTCGGTGAGCAAATGAAGACCGTTTGAAGTCATATTGCATGGTACCCATTCCATGGCTCTCAACTCTCCAGGTTTAAGGGATTCTTCCTTCAGCTAAAACATGCATGTGGAACCCAGAGTATGATCCACCGTGTGATCGGGAAACGTGTTCAAATGTGTCTCAGTTTTCGTCCCCTGGTACTCGGGTGCAACATTCCAGACGCTTTACTAACACTCTCCCCACTTGGAGAGTCAGTGCCTTTAACCTCCTGGTTGGCCTAGTTTGCAATTTCTGCAGAAAATGAACAGGAATAGGGAGAACCAATGAGAGACTAGCTGGAGGTTTCTGGACGGGCAAATTTAACTCTCATTTCCCACCAGGAAGAGGAATTAACCAAAGGCTCAGCGAGCCATGCTGAAACCACACTAGGGCCTGAAGCAATCCTGCAGTGTTGCGGCCAGCTCACAAGAAAGCGAGTTGAAGAAAGAGCTAAGGGGCCCTGTAATTCACACACCTGCAGAGTTCTAAATGACAGCTATCATCCACAAATATATTGAAGTAAGGCTGCCAAGAGGACTTGAAAGCGGGGCAGAATTGCAGGAAACCGATTGCAGGAGGTAGACTGGAATTGCATGTAAAGCATAGGAAAAGAGGCAGAACGTCCACAATGATGCACTTGGCCAAAAAGGGCGTATGCGTTTTTTCCTGAATATATTCAGGAAAAAACGCATACGCCCTTTTTGGCCAACCAAGCAAGCTTGCAAAGGAAATCTGCACTACAATGAAGTCTCACTGCCCCCAGTCAAACGGGCATTCTGAAAAAATTGTAAAATCTAGAAAGGCAGGACAGGCCATGGAGAACTGGGAGCCTTCTTATGCTGATGGGCGGGATGTAAATTGCCAACAGCCACTCTGGAGAAGTGTATGGTGTTTCCTGAAACATCTAAAAAACAAAGCAACAGAGCCTAGGGCACTTCCACTTATGGTCCTATAGATTAGGGAAATTAAAATCAAAAAGACACAGCCACCCCAAAGTTTGGGACGGCTCTGTTTACAAGAACCTCATTTACGGTACAAGTTCAATATCGCAGAAAGCGAAAAATGGATAAAGAAGTTGTGGTACTTACGTACAATGAAATATCACTCAGCAATGAAATCTATGTCATCAGGCCAGTAGCAGCATAATGAGTGGATTCAGGTACGATGATTCTAAGTGAAATAAGTCACACAGAAAAAGAAACATCATAAGGTATCACTAATACACGGAATGTAAACTTGGCTACACAGGAACTGAATTACAAAACAGAATAGGGTCTCAAATGTAGAAAACCAACTTATGCTTGCTTAAGGGGAAAGGTGAGTTGGGGTGCTGCATAAAACCAGAGATTGAAATTAGCACAGATACCTTTCCATAAGACAAATATGTAATAGACAAGAGCTACTGCTTGCTCAACGAAGTAGACTCAACACCCCATATTAAACGCCTAAGAATATACCTGACTAGTAAGAATCTTAAAACCTATGGATTTATATGTCTCCGAAAGAGAATCCAGCGTGTGTACAGCGGCATAAACGCAGCAGTGATAGGATTGGTGAGGTTCGGTGAGCAAATGCAGACCCTTTGAAGTCATATTGCATGGTACCCATTCCATGGTTCTCAACTCTCCAGGTTTAAGGGATTCTTCTTTCAGCTAAAACATGCATGTGGAACCCAGAGTATGATCCACCGTGTGATCGGGAAACGTGTTCAAATGTGTCTCAGTTTTCGTCCCCTGGTACTCGGGTGCAACATTCCAGACGCTTTACTAACACTCTCCCCACTTGGAGAGTCAGTGCCTTTAACCTCCTGTTTGGCCCAGTTTGCAATTTCTGCGTAAAATGAACAGGAATAGGGAGAACCAATGAGAGACTAGCTGGAGGTGTCTGGACGGGCAAATTTAACTCTCATTTCCCACCAGGAAGAGGAATTAACCAAAGGCTCAGCGAGCCATGCCGGAACCACACTAGGGCCTGAAGCAATCCTGCGGTGTTGCGGCCAGCTCACAAGAAAGCGTGTTGAAGAAAGGAGCTCAGGGACACTGTAATTCACAAACCTGCAGAGTTATAAATGACAGGTATCATCCAAAATTATACTGAAGTAAGGCTGCGAAGAGGACTTGAAAACGGTGCAGAATTGCTGGAAACCGATTTCAGAAGGTACACGGGAGTCGCTCTTAAAGCATAGGAAAAGAGACAGAACTTGGAAAATAATGCACTTGGCAAAAGAGGGCATATGTGTTTTATCCAGAGCTCTCATAACCGAGGGGAGGAGATTCCCAGCAGGCTCCAACTGCCACCTGAAGGCTCACGTTGTCAAGGCAACGTGAGCAAGCCAGGCAGGAGTTACCTCACAGCAGAGGTCCCAGCTCACAGAAGGGTGAGAAAATCAGCCAACATCAGCCTCTCACCAGAGGGCCCACATCACCAAGGGGATGGGAACCAGGCACGAGTGTCTTCACACCAGTGGGGCCACATCATCGAAAGGTGAGGTACTCAGCACATGTGTCCTCAAACCAGAGGACCCACATCACCAAGGGCCTCGGAGTGAGGCAGGCAGGAGTAGCCTCACAACACTGGGCCCATAGAACAAAAAAGTGAGGAATCCAGCAGTTGGAACCTCCCAGCAGGCGGCCCAGAGCACCGAGGCTATGGGATCCAGGCCACAGTGAACTCACAGAAGAGGGCCCATGTCATGAAACTGAGCAACCCAGCCATTGGGACCTCAGAGCAGGAGGCCCACATCCCCATGGGGATATAAATCTGGTAGGAGTGTCCTCGCACCACTGAGAACGTATCAGAAAATTTTGGGAGACCAGCAGTTAGGGCCTGACGCCAGAGGACCCTCATCACCAAGGGAAGGAGGCTCCCAGCAGGCTCCAACTGCCACCAGAGGGCTGACATCGCCAAGGTGATGTGTGCCAACCAGGCACGAATGACCTCACAGCAGAGGGCCCACCTCAGAGAAGTGTGATGAACCCAGTCAGGATCACACTCGCACCAGAGGGCCCACATCACCAAATGGATTCGAACCAGGCAGGAGTGTCCTCACATGAGTAGGGCCACATCATCTAAAGCTGAGGAACCCAGAACATGTGGCTTCAAACCATAGGACACCCATCATCAATGGGCTGGGAGTGAGGCAGGCAGGAGGAGCCTCACAAAAGAGGGCCCAAAAATAAGAAAGGTGAGGAGTGACCTCACAGCAGAGGGCCCACCTCACAGAAGGGTGAGGAACACAGCCAGGATCAGACTCTCACCAGAGGGTCCACATCACCAAGGGGATGGGAACAAGGCAGGAGTGTCCCCAAACCAGTGGGACAACATCATCGAAAGGTGAGGATCCCAGCACATGTAGCCTCAAACCAGAGGAACCACATCACTAAGGGGTTCGGAACGAGGCTGGCAGGACCAGCCTCACAACACAGGGTCCATAGAATATAAAAGTTGAGGAATCCAGCAGTTGGAACCTCCCAGCAAGTGGCCCAGAGCACCGAGGCTATGAGATCCAGGCCGCAGTGAACTCACAACAGATGGCCCACATCATGAACCTGTGAGCAGCCCAGCCGTTGGGACCTCAGAACAGAAGGCCCACATCCCCATTGGGATGGGAACCTGGCAGGAGTGGCCTCGCACCACTTAGCACATATCAGAAAATGTTAGGAGCCCAGCAGTTAGGGCCTGACGCCAGGGGGCCCTCATAACTGAGGGGAGGAGACTCCCAGCAGGTTCCAACTGCCAACAGAGGGCCCACGTCTACAAGGAGGCATGCGTCAGCCAGGCAGTAGTGACCTCACAGCAGAGGGCCTATCTCACAGAAGGGTGAGGAACCGAGGCAGGATGAGACTCTCGCCAGAGGGCCCACAACACCAAGGGGATGGAAACCAGTCAGGACTGTCCTCCCACCAGTGGGGCCACATCATCGAAAGGTGAGGAACCCAGCACATGCGGCCTCATATCAGAGGACATACATCACAAAGGGGATGGGAGTGAGGCAGGTAGGAGTAGCCTAAATACAGAGGGCCCAAAGAATAAAAAAGGTGAGGAATCCAGCATTTGGAACCTCCCAGCAGGCGGCCGAGAGCACAGAAGCTATGGGATGCAGGCAGGAGTGAACTAACACCAGAGAGCCCACATCATGAAACTGTGAGCAACCCAGGCGTTGGGACCTCAGAGCAGAAAGCCCACATCCCCATGGGGATGGGAACCTGACAGGAGTGTCCTGGCATCACTGGGCTCACATCAGAAAACGTGGGGAGCCCAGCAGTTATGGCCTGATGCTAGAGGGCCGTCATCACCGAGGGCAGGAGGCTCCCAGCAGGTTCCATGTGCCAACAGAGGGCCCACGTCGCCAAGGTGATGTGTGCAAGTCAGGCAGGATTGACCTCACAGCAGAGGGCCTACCTCACAGAAGAGTGAGGAACCCAGCCAGGATAAGACTGTCACCAGAAGGCCCACATCACCAAGGGGATGGGAACCAGGCAGGAGTGTCCTCACACCAGTGGGGCCACATCATTGAAAGTTGCGGAACCCAGCACATGTGGCCTCAAACCAGAGGACCCACATCACGAAGGGGTTGCGAGTGAGGCAGGCAGGAGGAGCATCGCAACACAGGACCCATAGAATACAAAAGTTGAGGAATCGAGCAGTTGGAACCTCCCAGCAGGCGGCCCAGAGCACAGAGGCTATGGCATCCAGGCCAGAGTGAACTAACAGCAGAGAGCCCACATCATGAAACTGTGAACAACCCAGCCGTTGGGACTTCAGAGCAGAATACCCACATCCCAATGGGGATGTGAACCTGGATAGAGTGTCTTCGAACCACTGGGCGCACATCACAAAATGTGGGGAGCCCAGCAGTTAGGGCCTGACGCCAGAGGGCCCTCATCACCAAGGGGAGGAGGCTCCCAGCAGGCTCCAAGTGCCACCGAAGGCTCATGTCCACAAGGCGAGGTGAGCAAGCCAAGCAGGAGTGACCTCACAGCAGACGGCCCACCTCACAGAAGGGTGAGGAACCCAGCCAGGATCAGACTCTCAACAGAGGGCCCACATCACCAAGGGGATGTGAACCAGGCAGGAGTCTCCTAAGACCATTGGTCCCACATCATCGAAAGGTGAGGAACCCAGCACATGTGGCCTCAAACCAGACGACACACATCACGAAGGGGCTGGGAGTGAGGCAGGCAGGAGGATCCTCACAACAGAGGGCCTAAAAAATTAAAAAAGTGAGGAATCCAGCAGTTGGAACCTCCCAGCAGGCGGCCAAGAGCACAGAGGCTATGGGATCCAGGCCACAGTGAACTAACACCAGAGAGCCCACATCATGAAATTGTGATCAACCCAGCCGTTGGAACCTCAGAGCAGAAGGCCCACATCCCCATGGAGATGGGAACCTAAGAGGAGTGCCCGAGCATCACTGGGCTCACTAAGAAAAGTTGGGGAGCCCAGCAGTTAGGGCCTGACGTCAGAGGGCCCTCATCACAGAGGTGAGGAGGCTCCCAGCAGGGTCCAAGTGCCACCAGAGGGCTCATGTTAACAAGGCGAGGTGAGCAAGCCAGGCAAGAGTTACCTGATAGTAGAGGGCCCACCTCACAGATGGGTGAGGAACCCAGCCAGGATCAGACTCTCACCAGAGGGCCCACATCACAAAGGGGATGGGAACCAGTCAGGATTATCCTCACACCAGTGGGGCCTCATCATCTTAAGGTGAGGAACCCAGCACATGTGTCCTCAAACCAGAGGACCCACATCACCAAGGGCCTTGGAGTGAGGCAGGCAGGAGTAGCCTCACAACACAGGGCACATAATATAAAAAACGTGAGGATTCCAGCATTTAGACCTTCCAGCAGGCGGCTCAGAACACCGAGGCTATGGGATCCAGGCCGCAGTGAACTCACAGCAGAGGGCCCACATCATAAAACTGTGAGCAACCCAGGCGTTGGGACCTCAGCGCAGAAGGCCCACATCCCCATGGGAATGGGAACCTGGCTGGAGTGTCCTCGCACCACTGGGCGCACATCAGAAAATGTGGGGAGCCCACCATTTAGGGCCTGATGCCAGAGGGCCGTCATCACCGAGAGGAGGAGGCACCCTGCACGCTCCAACTGCCACCAGAGGGCTCACGTCTCCAAGGTGACGTGTGCCAGCCAGGCAGGAGTGACCTCACAGCAGAGGGCCTACCTCACAGAACGTTGAGGAACCCAGCCAGGATTAGACTCTCGCCAGAGGGCCCACCTCACCAAGGGGATGGGAACCAGGCAGGAGTGTCCTCACACGAGTGGGGCCACATCATCGAAAGGTGAGGAACGCAGCACATGTGGCCTCAAGCCATAGGACAGTCATCACCAAGGGGCTGGCAGTGAGGCAGGCAGGAGGAGCCTCACAACAGAGGGCACATAGAATAAAAAAGTTGAGGAATCCAGCAGTTGGAACCTCCCAGCAGGCGGCTCAGAGCACCGATGATAAGGGATCCTTGCCGGAGTGAACTCACAGCAGAGGGCCCACATCATGGTACTGTGAGCAAGCCAGCCGTTTTGACCTCAGAGCAGAAGGCCCATATCCCCATGGGGATGGGAACCTGGCAAGAGTGTCCTCACTCACTTGGCACACATCAGAAAATGTGGGGAGCCCAGCAGTTATGGCCTAAGGCAAGAGGGCCCTCATCACTGAGGGGAGGAGGATCCCAGCACACTCCAACTGCCACCAGAGGGCCCACGTCGCCAAGGTGACGTGTGCCAGACAGGCATGAATGACCTCACAGCAGAGGGGCCACCTCACAGACGGGTGGGGAACCCAGCCAGGATCAGACTCTCACCTGAGGGCCCACATCAGCAAGGGGATGGGAACCAGTCAGGACTGTCTTCCCTCCAGTGGGGCCACATCATCGAAAGGTGCGGAACCCAGCACATGTGGCCTCAAATCAGAGGACACATATCACAAAGGGAATGGGAGTGAGGCAGGCAGGAGTAGCCTAAAAACAGAGGGCCCAAAGAATAAGAAAGGTGAGGAATCCAGCAGTTGGAACCTCCCAGCAGGTGGCCGAGAGCACAGAAGCTATGGGATGCAGGCAGGAGTGAACTAATAGCAGAGAGCCCACATCATGAAACTGTGAGCAACCCAGGCGTTGGTACCTCAGAGCAGAAGGCCCACATCCCAATGGGGAGGTGAACCTGGCTGGAGTGTCCTCGCACCACTGGGCGCACATCACAAAATGTGGGGAGACCAGCAGTTAGGGCCTGACGCCAGAGGGCCCTCATCACCGAGGGGAGGAGGCTCCCAGCAGGCTCCAAGTGCCACCAGAGGGCTCATGTCCACAAGGCGAGGTGAGCAAGCCAGGCAGGACTGACCTCACAGCAGACGGCCCACCTCACAGATGGGTGAGGAACCCAGCCAGGATCAGACTCTCAACAGAGGGCCCACATCACCAAGGGGATGTGAACCAGGCAGGAGTCTCCTAAGACCATTGGTCCCACATCATCGAAAGGTGAGGAACCCAGCACATGTGGCCTCAGACCAGACGACACACATCACGAAGGGGCTGGGAGTGAGGCAGGCAGGAGGATCCTCACAACAGAAGACCCAAAAAATTAAAAAAGTGAGGAATCCAGCAGTTGGAACCTCCCAACAGGTGGCCAAGAGCACAGAGGCTATGGGATCCAGGCCTCTGTGAACTAACACCAGAGAGCCCACATCATGAAAATGTGAACAACCCAGCCGTTGGGACTTCAGAGCAGAAGGCCCACATCCCCATCGAGATGGGATCCTAAGAGGAGTGCCCAAGCATCATTGGGCTCACTAAGAAAAGTTGGTGAGCCCAGCAGTTAGGGCCTGACGCAAGAGGGCCCTCATCACCGAGGGGAGGAGATCCTCAGCACGCTCCTACTGCCACCACATGGCTGACTTCACCAAGGCAATGTGTTCCAGCCATGCAGGAGTGACCTATCAGCAGTGACCTCCCTCACAGAAGGGTGAGGAACACAGCCAGGAACAGACTCTCACCAGGGGGTCCACATAACCACGTAGATGAGAACCAGGCAGGAGTGTCCTCACACTAGTGGGGCCACATCATCGAAAGGTGAGGAACCCAGCAAAGGTGGCCACAAACCAGAGGACCCACATCACCAAGGGGTTGAGAGTGAGGTAGGTGTCTGGACGGGCATATTTAACACTCATTTCCCACCAGGAAGAGGAATTAACCAAAGGCTCAGCGTGCCCTGCCAGAAGCAGATTAGGGCCTGAAGCAGTCTTGCGGGTTTGCGGCCAGCTCACAAGAAAGCGAGTTGAAGAAAGGAGCTCAGGGGCCCTGTAATTCACAAACCTGCAGAGTTATAAATGACAGATAACGTCCAAAAATATATTGAAGTAAGGCTGCCAAGAGGACTTGAAAGCGGGGCAGAATTGCAGGAAACCGATTTCAGGAGGTAGACTGGATTTGCATTTAAAGCATAGGAAAAGAGGCAGAACATCGACAATGATGCACTTGGCAAAAAAAGGGCGTATGAGTTTGTTCCTGAATATATTCAGGAAAAAACACATACGCCCTTTTTGGCAAACCAAGCAAGCTTGCAATGGAAATCCGAACTACTATGAAGTGTCACTTCCCCCCGGTCTAAAGGGCCATCTGAAAAAAGTGTAAAATCCAGAAAGGCAAGACAGGCCATGGGGAAAAAGGAGCCTTGTTATGCTGATGGGCGGGATGTAAATTGCCAACAGCCACTCTGGAGAAGTGTATGGTGTTTCCTGATACATCTGAAAAACAAAGCAACAGAGTCTAGGGCATTTCCACTTATGGTCCTATAGCTTAGGGAAATTAAAATCAAAAAGACACAGCCACCCCAAAATTTGGGACGGCTCTGTTTACAAGAACCTCGTTTACGGTCCAAGTTCAATATCACAGAGAGCAAAAACTGGATAAAGAAGTTGTGGTACTTATGTACAATGCAATATCACTCAGCAATGAAATCTGTGTCACCAGGCCTGTACCAGCATAATGAGTGGATTGAGGCACGGTGATTCTAAGTGAAATAAGTAACACAGAAAAAGAAACATCATAAGGTATCACTAATGCACGGAATGTAAACTTGGCTACACATGAACTGAATTACAAAACAGAACAGGGTCTCAAGTTTAGAAAACCAACTTATGCTTGCTTAAGGGGAAAGGTGAGTTGGGGTGCTGCATAAAACCAGAGTTTGAAATTAGCACAGATACCGTTCCATAAGCCAAATATGTAATAGACAAGACCTACCCCTTGTTCATCGAAATGGACTCAACAATGAGGTATCACCTCACACCTGTTAGAATGGGCATCATCTGAAAATCTACAAACAACAAATGCTGGAAAGGGTGTGGAGAAAAGGAAGCCTCTTCCACTATTGTTGGGAATATAAATTGATACAGTCACTATGGAGAACAATATGGAGTTTCTTAAGAAACTAATAATAGAATTACCATATGATACAGCAATCCCAGTACTGGACATATACCCAGACAAAACCATAAATCAAAAAGAGACATTCACCGTAATGTTCATTGCATCACTATTTACAATATCGAGGTAATGGAAGCAACCTAAATGCCCACAGACAGACGAATGCATAAAGATGTGGTACATATATAAAATGGAATATTACTAAGCCATGAAAGGAATGAAATTGGGTCATTTGTAGAGACGTCGATGGATCTAGAGACTGTCATACAGAGTGAAGTAAGTCAGAAAGAGAAAAACAAATCTTGTATATTCATGCATATATGTGGAACCTAGAAAAACTGTACAGATTAACCGTTTTGCAAGGCATAAATAGAGCAACAGATGTAGACAACAATCGTATGGACAACAAGGGGGGAAAGCTCTTGGGGGTGGTGGTGGTGGGAGGAGTTGAGAGATTGGGATTGGCATGTAAACATTTATATGTATAAAATAGATAACCAATAAGAACCTGCTGTATAAAAATATAAAATAAAATTAAAAAGAAATAAAATTTAAAAAATAAAACAGAAAAAACAATTATTCCCTTCACATACATGTATTTATATGAATAAATTATTTCCATGCTTATATCTGTAAATACAAAAAAGAGGAATAAAATCTACCTTGAACCAAAAACAAAAAAGAGAAAAAAAAAACAGAACCCACCAGTTACTCAGAGGAAAACCGTATCAGGGCACTTGCTCCAGTTGTAAACAATTCTGAAGTTGGTCAGTGGTGGGGAATCGTCTCCCATTCAGCCAGCAGCCCCCACACAACAAGCGTCCTCATTGCAAAGCTGGGGCACCGTGCCGAGGCATCTGTGAGTAAACGTGAGCTGAGCCCCAGGCCAGTTGCTGCTGAACTGTTCCCACCCTTCCCAGGTAAAACACCTGAATATATACAAGGACTTGAAAGCCTAGAGGAAGGGCCATGGAGCCACACGAGTGACAGCATGCCAGCTGACTTGGTGCCTGCAGGCCAGCCAGGATGGTCCTGGCCCTGGGTGCTCTTCTGGAAGATTTCCATTTCCCTGCCTGAGATACCCGTCCTGTCCCTGCCCCCACTGCTTTTTTCCTTCCTCACCTCTGCCCAGGGAGCAATTCCAGCAGCAGGTATGGGTGACACATCCTCTTCTTTAGCAGGTGGCAGCCTGGCAACTGCTGCAGAAAGTCCAGCAGAGCCCCACTCACACTGGGCCACCCACAAAGCCGTGGCCTCTCACTCCCTCCCACCAGCCCAGCCCCGAGACTGCTGACAGGGCAGAGAAAATGGCGTCAGACACAGCTGCAGGGGCTCTTGCTGCCTGGAGTGGTATTTATATTGATCTCAACCCAGGCACACCTGGGGAGGGCTGGCCGGCACCGTAAGGCTGCCCAGGTCAGCCAATCGTCACCCCTCAGGGGCTCACAGTTGCAGAAAATGGAACTTGCTGAACCGGCCAGGTCCAAGGAACAGGTGTGGGCTCCTGAGAGTCAGGATAGACAAGGGGCTGCAGCTTTGGCTTGTTTTCTAATCATTTTATCTGGCCCATGAGTGGGAGACAACTTCAAGAAAACCCTCTCCTAATGAGAGGAACCCAGGAGTCAGGGAGAGGAGGGGTGGGTGGTGGTTGGAGACAGAGGCCTGGTGCCCCGGGTGCAGTGGAAGTCTCTGGAAGACCAGGTGGAGGGAGGCCACACAGAGTGATGCCCAGGGTCACAGACCTGTCGGAGCTGCTGTTTGTTAGTTCAAGTCCTGCTCTGAGGTGCTCTGTGTCAGCTCTGAGCGACAGGTGAGCTGGGGGTGCTCTTCAATGAGGGCTATGTGCACGGTTCCTGTGTGCCCAGCCCTGCCACGGTACCTGCAAGGGTAGCTCTGTATCCTGGGAGGGGCCTGACCACGAGAGCCCCGTGGGCTGGCTTGGGGGTGGGGTACCTGCCCAGGAGAGCTCCATATCCTGGGATTGGCCTGACCACGAGAGCTCCATGGGCTGCTGGGGACCTGGTAAAGGATGTCAGGACAGTCAGTGAAGCCACCGAGGATATACCTCCAGGTGCTCCTAATTCCTACACCCTGCTGGTCATTCTACCAACCACCAGGACATGGTATTCTGTATTAGTCTTCAATGATGCCTTCTTTTGTATTCCATTAGTCCCAGAGTCACAAGAAATTTTGGCTTGTGAGTGGCAGGACTCAACATACAACTAAAACAATACTTCCGGGCCGTCTTGCCCCAAGGGTTCAAAAATTCCCACACCATCTTTGGGGAAAGCTTAGCTAAAGACCGAAAAGTTCTACCTCTGGAAAAGGAAACCCTCCTTCAATATGCAGACGACATTCTGATCGCCAGCCCTACTAAGGAGGCCTCTGAACTACCAAGCCAATAAAGGATAGAAGTTGTCCAAGAAAAAGCTCAAATATCACAGACTGCGGTGACCTGCCTGGGCTTCATTCTCACACAAGGTCGGAGAAGCCCATCCCAGGAAAGGGAAGAAACCATTTGCAGCCTTACCCCTTTCTAAAACGAGAAGACAGCTTAGGGGTTCCTGGGGAGGCCAGGGTTTGCTGCTTCTGGATCCCTAACTACAGTCTACTAGCTGGGCCTCTATATGAAACACTGAAAGGAAAAGATGATGATCCTTTTGAACAGAATCCAGAAGTGGCCTTTCAAGAATGGAAAGAGCAGTCAATTCAGACCCTTGCCCTGGAACTCCCTAATTGAGCTAAACCCTTTGACCTTTCCATTCCCGGTGAAAGGTGAATCGCCATTGGAGAATTAGTGCAAAAACTGGGACCACTTGAAATGGAACAACGCAAGAATGCCATCCAGGTAGGATAAACTACAGTCACCAAGGGGCTTGGCCCACTGCCACATCTGGCCAAGATACTGGCGGTATCTAAAAACCTGGAAATCAGCAGCCCAAAAGGCCACCTCCCTCCTAAGGGAAAAGGACCCCACGTGGTGATCCTAATCACCAACCATGCCCTGAAGTTGCAGGGTTCGCTCCGTGGGCACACCAACCTCGAGTGAGGAGGCCCTCCAACTCCAACATCCAGAGAGATAACCGGGGGCAGCAGGGCACCATGACGACTCGTGTGAACATCACTTGACCTGGAGTTTCTCTCATAAAACAACAATAGTGTGTCCCGAAGGAGTAGACTACTGCTTGCAGGACTTACTGCACCCGGAGGGGAGCTAATAATCTTGGCGGGGGAACCGTATATCACACTGTCACCATAGAAAAGCCTACAGACACCGTGATGATGGTGGCCAATAAGACCGGCTGGACTCCTGTTTACTTCAAAAGGCTGTTGACTCAGTGGCCATCATGGTCCTTGATCACCACTGACCCTGGACTGTCTGGGAGTTGAGCGGGCAGGGCTCTGACACCTGGTGCTGTTTTTACGTTAATTCAGGGACCTAATTGAAGAAAGAGCAGACTACTGGTCAGAGCATCTAGGCTGGCAGAAACGGTCAGCCTAAGGTGGCCGAACAAATGTGGGGCGGGGTGAAACCGGCCCCCACAGCGTCTCTGCACATCTCTTTCCTGGACCCTTAAAGGTCATTAGAATCTATAACACTTCCAATGCTGGTGCTCAGGCGGACGAGCAGGGAGGCAGGGGTCCTGGGGCCAATCAACGTCACCTGGAGGCTGCTGGGGAGAAGTTCTGACCCTCGTCCCCTGGTATGAGGGCTCCCAACTCAGCACTCAGCAGTTACAGAAGAAGGGTCTGCACCCTCAGCACTCCAAGAATGAGGAATGGGACAAAAGGCAGAGGAGGGGTTTGTCCCCAGCAAAGCCCATTAAAAATCCCTGGGAGATAAAAATAGAATCTGGGCAATAAAGTCAAGTCTGACCTTTTTTATCCTTTGTGCTTTGTCTAATTTCACGTGCTCCTAGGGTCCCGCATACAGAGGTTCCACACCCGGCACTTCAGACCAGATTTCCTAGTGCAGAATGGCTGGGTCGACACCTCAGCTCCTGGGGCCCAGTGCAGACTCCGAGATATAGAGCCTGAGCTGCAGCCAACCCGGCCCTCGAGAGCTCCGCCCCCTCCCTCCCACTGACTCTGACAGGATCTCTACACAGCAGCCCAGCCCACAGCCCACGGGGTAGTGCATGCTCTCACCTCTCCATTCTCTGATCAAAATATAAAGTTTCCTTTGCTTGTGAACCAAACTCAGTCTCGATCTGTTGGCCCCAATGACACTGGGCAGGGGGACACTTGTTGGGGTCCACTCTGGAGGATCAGTAACAGAAATTGAGACTACTGTAACTTCAATGAACAGATGTGTGAGCCAAACTGTAGTTAACATAGAACAGTTTATAAGGCTCGGGTAAAATAAGATGTTTCTAACACTTCCATTTGATATTTCCATCACTTTATTATAAGCAAGTTCAGTGAAAAGGTTTGTCTTATTTGTCAGGTCAATATTAGAGAAATGAAGTGATTTCTTTCCAAGGATGTACATCTAATAATCTTGGTTAAAGCTTCAATCTTGTTTTAAATGCTTTTCCATTGAAAATGATACCTCTCTTTCAGCTCCCCCATTTCTGAGAAGTATAAAATCTTATAATTTATTATTACCAAAGGGGAAAGGTGGGAGGAGGGATAAATTAACAGTTTGGAATTAAAACATACACACTGCTATGTATAAAATAGATCATCAACAAGGAACTACTGTATAGCACAGGGAACTACACTCAATATTTTGCAATAACCTATAAGGGGAAATAATCGGAAAAAGAATAGATATTTTTATTGACATCATCTATCAATGACAGTTAAAGTGTAACCTAAGGGAAGCCGGTGGTGAGTGCTTCTGACCCTGAAGACTTCAATCATCTAAAGTTTGGACTCTGCCTACTTCCCAAGGCCCTTAATGAACATATGTGTAGCCGTAGCTTAAAAATTTCCCCAGTTTGGGTTTCGGGGAGACACTGATTTTGAAAAAGCCCTGGTGTTCTCCTTACATGAATGGGACCCTTCCTACTGCTAAAACATGTCTGTCACACCCAGAGGATGGTATACCGTCTGATTGGGAAGAATTTGGAAAAGGCATCTCATCTCCTCATCTCCTGGTGCTCGGGTTCACCCCTCCAGCGTCTTTACTAACAGTCTCCCCACTTGGAGATGTCAGCACTGTCAACATCCTGTTGCGTACAGTTTGGAATTTGCCCAGAGGATGAAGCGGAAGGATGAGGAACAATGAGAGACAAGTCCTAGGTGTTCAGACAGGCACATGTCACTCTAATTTCCAATCAGGAAGACGAATTGACCAAAGGCTAGGGTTGCCCATGGAAACAGTATAGGGCTTGAGGAAATCCCACTGCTTTGTGGCCAGTTCCCATAAACACAAGTTGAACAATGGAACTCAGGGGCAGTAAAATTCACGAAACTGCAGAGTTGAAAATATCTATCACTGAAAAATGTCTTGAGGAAAGTCAAAGAAAAGGATTGGTAAGCAAGGGAGAATGGCAGGAAAGGGATTTGAGGAGGTAGAAAGGACTCGCCATTAAGCACAAGAAAAGGGGCTGAACATTGCCAACATTGCAGTTGGCCAAAAAGGCTGTATGCGTTTTTTTCTGTATATATTCAAGAAAAGGGCATACACTTTTTTAGCCAACCAAACAGGTGGGCACTGGAAATCAATACTACAAAAGATATCACTTCGCATCAGTCAGAAAAGCCATCCTCATAAAGTGTAAACACCAGAAATGCAGGACAGGGCAAGGAGAAGAGGGAGCCCTGTGAGGCTTATAGTGGAAATGTATATTGCCAACGGCCATTCTGGAGAAGTGTATTGTGTTTACTAAAGCATCTAAAAAATGAGCTACAGAGCATAGGGCACTTGCACTCATGGGCGTATATCTTGGGAAAAACAAAAATCGAGAGGACACAGGCACCCCAATGTTTACTGCCTCTCTGTTTAAAAGATCCTCGACTAGGATATAACTTAAATGTCTCTGGAGGGAAAAAATGGATAGAGATGTGGTACTTATGTAGAGTGGAATATTACTCAGCCTGGAAATCAATGAAATATGGCCAGTTGTAACAACTCCGGAGGAGTTACGTATGATCATTCTAAGTGACATAATTCAAAAAGAAAAAGACACATATCATAAGATATCACTTAAAGGTGGAATCCAAAATGGCTACACATGAAATAAATTACAAAACAAAAACATAGTCAAATATGTAGAAAACACGCATAAGGCTGCTAAACGGGAAAGGTGGGGAGGGGTGAGGCATCATCCAGGAGGTTGAAATTAGCAAAGATACCATTCCAAATACCAAACTGATAATCAACAAGGCCTACACGGTAGCTAAAAGAACTGCACTCAGCACACTCAAGTCACCGGAAAAGAATATCTATGACTGGTAAGAATCTGAAAAAGAATTTATTGATGTCTCTCTGTACGTGAATCAAGTGGATGTACAGCAGCAAGAAACAGAGCTTTGAAAATCAGTTGTAACCAATATAGTAATAAATTGAAAAAAATAAATGACAGAGAGACAGAGAAAACCTCTTACAACTTTTCCTCAGGGACGGTGATGCAACATGGATTGAACACATCTAGACCCACAGCAGGATGAGACATAAGGCTGGAAACTGTTCGCGCTAAGAGAAATGTGAGGTTGGGTGAGGAAATGCACACCCTTTAAAGTAATACTACCTGGTACCCATTCAATGGGTCCCAAATCTGCAGGTTCAAGGAATCTTCCTACAGCTAAAACATGCATGGAAAACATGCATGGAAAACACCATGTGATCGGGAGATGTGTCTAAAATGCACCTCATTTATCCTCTCCTGGTGCTCCTGTTCATCATTCCAGCCACGTTACTTAGAATCTCCCCACTTAGAGAATCAGCACATTTAAACGTCTGTTTCACACATTTTGCAAATTGTGAGGAGGATGAACGGGAAGGGGGGAACCAATGAGAGAATAGTTGTAGGGGTTTGGACGGGCACATGTCACTCTAATTTCCCATTAAGAGTAAGAATTAAAAAAAGGCTCAGCCCGCCTCGCCGGAGCCAAAATAGGGCCTGAAGCAATCCTGCGGCTTTGCGGCCAGCTCACAAAAGAGCAACTTAAAAAATGGAGCTCAGGGTCACTGCAATTCACAAACCTGCAGAGTTATAAATGAAAACTAACGTCCAAAAATATGTTGAGGTAAGGCAAAGAAGAGGATCTGAATGCAAGACAGAATTGCAAGAAACAGATTTCAAGAGATAGATTGGACTCGTCCTTAAAGTACATGAAAAGCGGCAGAATTTCGACAATGATGTAGTTGGCCCAAAAGGGAGTATGCGTTTTTTCCTGAATATATCCAGGAAAAAACGCATACGCACTTTATGGGCAACCAAGCAAGCAAGCAATGCAAATGTGCACAACAAAGAAGTCTCATTTCCCACCGGTCAAAAGGGCCATCCGAAAAAATTGTAAAAACCAGAAATGCAGGACAGGCCATGGAGAACAGGGAGCCTTTATACGCTGATGGACAGTGTGTGAACTGCCGAGAGCCACTCTGGAGAAGTGTATGGTGGTTCCTAAATCATCTAAAAAACAGAGCTACAGAGCATAGGGCACTTCCAATCATGGAAGTATATCTAGGGAAGTCTAAAAATCAACAAGACACAAGCACACCACAGTTTAGGGCTACTCTGTTTACAAGAACCTCAACTTCAGTACACCTTAAATATCCCAGGAAAGAGAACAATGGATAAAAAAAATGTGGTACTTATGTACAATGGAATATCTCTTCACCATGAAATCAATGTAATAAGGCTAGTAGAAGGATAAAGAGTGGATTTAGGTCCGATAATACTACTTGAAATAAGTCAAACAGAAAAAGAAACATATCATAAGATATCACTTATAGAGGGAGGATAAATATGGCTGCACAAAAAATGAATTACAAAACAGAACAGTGTCTCACATTTAGAAAACACACTTATGTCAGCTTAAGGGGAAAGGAGAGGTGGGGTGATGCATAAAACCAGAGTTTGAAATTAGCACAGATACCGTTCAATAAACCAAATAGGTATTAGACAAGATCTACACCTTGCTCAATGAACTGGCCTCAACACACCCTATACACCGCAGAGAAATATATCTGAGTAATAAGAATCTTAAAACCCATGTATTGATATATCTCCATAAGGGAATCAAGTGTGTGCAGAGCGGCACAAACACAGCAGTGAAAATGAGCTAAACCCCATTATAGAAATAAATTTTAAAACCAAAACGCAGAAACAATGAAAGAGAGAAAAATTCTTACAAAATTCGCTCAGGGGCTGTGATGCAACCTGTAATGACCACATATAAACCCACAGCTGGATAAGACATAAGGCTGGACACTTGGGGCTGAGAGCATTGGTGAGCTTTGGTGAGCAACTGCCGAAAGTTTAATGCAATACTTCATACTACTCATTCCAAGGGTCCCAACACTCCAGGTTGAAGGGAATCTTCCTACAGCTAAACCATGCATGGGGAATCCAGCAGATGGTATACCATATGATCGGGAAAGGTTTCTAAAACGCACCTCATTTTCCTCTCCTGGGGCTCCGGATCAACATTCCAGCCACTTTACTAACAACATCTCCACATGGAGAGTCAATGCCTTTAAGTTCCGGTATCGCACAGTCTGCAGTTAGTGCGGAGGATGAATGGGAATAGGGGGAACCAGTGAGAAAATAGCTGTAGCGGTTTCAATGGGCACATGTCACTCTAATTTCACATCAGGAAGAAGAATTAACCAAAGGCAGAGCAAGGCGCCCCAGAAGAAGGATAGGGCCTGAAGAAATCCTGTGGATATGAGGCAAGATCACAAAAATAAGAGCTGAAAAATGGAGCTAAGGGCCACTGCAATTCAAAAACCTGCAGAGTTATAAAGGCCAACTATTTGCCAAAAGTATATTGAGGTAAGGCTATGAAGAGGCACTGACAGCAAGGCAGAATTGCAGGAAACCGATTTCAAGAGGTAGACAGGAACTGCATTGAAAACATATGAAAAGACTCAGAACGTCGACAATGATGCACTTGGCCAAAAAGGGCGTATGCGTTTCTTCCTGAATATATTCAGGAAGAAACGCATACGCCCTTTCTGGCCAACCAAGCAAGCTTGCAAAGGAAATCTGCACTACAATGAAGTCTCACTGCCCCCCGGTCAAAAGGGCCATCTGAAAAAAGTGTAAAATCCAGAAAGGCAGGACAGGCCAAGGAGAACTGGGAGCCTTTTTGTGCTTATGGGCAGGATGTAAATTGCCAACAGCCACTCTGGAGAAGTGTATGGTGTTTCCTGAAACATCTAAAAAACAAAGCAACAGAGCCTAGGGCACTTCCACTTATGGTCCTATAGCTTAGTGAAATTAAAATCAAAAAGACACAGCCACCCCAAAGTTTGGGACGGCTCTGTTTACAAGAACCTCGTTTACGGTACAAGTTCAATATCGTAGAAAGCAAAAAATGGATAAAGAAGTTGTGGTACATACGTAGAATGCAATATCATTCAGCAATGAAATCTATGTCATCAGGCCCATAGCAGCATAATGAGTGGATTCAGGTACGATGATTCTAAGTGAAATAAGTCACACAGAAAAAGAAACATCATAAGATATCCCTAATACACGGAATGTAAACTTGGCTACCCAGGAAATGAATTACAAAACAGATCAGGGTCTCAAATGTAGAACCAACTTATGCTTGCTAAAGGGGAAAGGTGAGTTGGTGTGCTGCATAAAACAAGAGATTGAAATGAGCACAGATACCGTTCAATAAGCCAAATATGTAATAGACTAGAGCTACTCCTTGCTCAACGAAGTGGACTCAACACCACATATTAAATGCCTAAGAATATACCTGACTAGTAAGAATCTTAAAACCTATGGATTTATATGTCTCCGAAAGAGAATCAAGAGTGTTTACAGCGGCATAAACGCAGCAGTGATAGGATTGGTGAGGTTCGGTGAGCAAATGCAGACCCTTTGAAGTCATATTGCATGGTACCCATTCCATGGTTCTCAACTCTCCAGGTTTAAAGGATTCTTCCTTCAGCTAAAACATGCATGTGGAACCCAGAGTATGATCCACCGTGTGATCGGGAAACGTGTTCAAATGTGTCTCAGTTTTCATCCCCTGGTAATCGGGTGCAACATTCCAGACGCTTTACTAACACTCTCCCCCACTTGGAGAGTCAGTGCCTTTCACCTCCTGTTTGGCCCAGTTTGCAATTTCTGCGGAAAATGAACAGGAATAGGGAGAACCAATGAGAGACTAGCTGGAGGGTTCTGGACGGGCAAAATTAACTCTCATTTCCCACCAAGAAGAGGAATTATCCAAAGGCTCAGCGAGCCATGCCGGAACCACACTAGGGCCTGAAGCAATTCTGCGGTGTTGCGGCCAGCTCACAAGAAAGCGAGTTGAAGAAAGGAGCTCAGGGGAACTGTAATTCACACACCTGCAGAGTTCTAAATGACAGCTATCGTCCACAAATATATTGAAGTAAGGCTGCCAAGAGGACTTGAAAGCGGGGCAGAATTGCAGGAAACCGATTTCAGGAGGTAGACTGGAATTGCATGTAAAGCATAGGAAAAGAGGCAGAACGTCCACAATGATGCACTTGGCCAAAAAGGGCATCTGCGTTTTTTCCTGAATATACTCAGGAAAAAACGCATACGCCCTTTTTGGCCAAGCAAGCAAGCTTGCAAAGGAAATCTGCACTACAATGAAGTCTCACTGCCCCCCGGTCAGAAGGGCCATCTGAAAAAAGTGTAAAACACAGAAAGGCAGGACAGGCCATGGAGAACTGGGAGCCTAGTTAGGCTGATGGGCGGGATGTAAATTGCCAACAGCCACTCTGCAGAAGTGTATGGTGTTTCCTGAAACATCTAAAAAACAAAGCAACAGAGCCTAGGGTACTTCCACTTATGGTCCTATAGCTTAGGGAAATTAAAATCAAAAAGACACAGCCACCCCAAAATTTGGGACGGCTCTGTTTACAAGAACCTCATTTACGGTACAAGTTCAATATCACAGAAAGCGAAAAATGGATAAAGAAGTTGTGGTACTAACGTACAATGCAATATCACTCAGCAATGAAATCTATATCATCAGGCACATAGAAGGATAATGAGTGAATTCAGGTACGATGATTCTAAGTGAAATAAGTCACACAGAAAAAGAAACATCATAAGATATCACTAATACACGGAATGTAAACTTGGCTACACAGGAACTGAATTACAAAACAGAATAGGGTCTCAAATGTAGAAAACCAACTTATGCTTGCTTAAGGGGAAAGGTGAGTTGGGGTGCTGCATAAAACCAGAGATTGAAATTAGCACAGATACCTTTCCATAAGCCAAATATGTAATAGACAAGAGCTACTGCTTGCTCAACGAAGTGGACTCAACACCCCATATTAAACGCCTAAGAATATACCTGACTAGTAAGAATCTTAAAAGCTATGGATTTATATGTCTCCGAAAGAGAATCAAGCATGTGTACAGCGGCATAAACGCAGCAGTGATAGGATTGGTGAGGTTCGGTGAGCAAATGCAGACCCTTTGAAGTCATATTGCATGGTACCCATTCCATGGTTCTCAACTCTCCAGGTTTAAGGGATTCTTCCTTCAGCTAAAACATGCATGTGGAACCCAGAGTATGATCCACCGTGTGATCGGGAAACGTGTTCAAATGTGTCTCAGTTTTCGTCCCCTGGTACTCGGGTGCAACATTCCAGATGCTTTACTAACACTCTCCCCACTTGGAGAGTCAGCGCCTTTATACTCCTGTTTGGCCCAGTGTGCAATTTCTGCGGAAAATGAACAGGAATAGGGAGAACCAATGAGAGACTAGCTGGAGGTGTCTGGACGGGCAAATATAACTCCCATTTCCCACCAGGAAGAGGAATTAACCAAAGGCTCAGCGAGCCATGCTGGAACCACACTAGGGCCTGAAGCAATCCTGTGGTGTTGCGGCCAGCTCACAAGAAAGCCAGTTGAAAAAAGGAGCTCAGGGGCACTGTAATTCACAAACCTTCAGAGTTATAAATGACAGCTATCGTCCAAAAATATATTGAAGGAAGGCTGCCAAGAGGACTTGAAAGCGGGGAAGAATTGCAGGAAACCGATTTCAGGAGGTAGACTGGAATTGCATGTAAAGCATAGGAAAAGTGGCAGAACGTCCACAATGATGCACTTGGCCAAAAAGGGCGTATGCGTTTTTTCCTGAATATATTCAGGAAAAAACGCATACGCCCTTTTTGGCCAACCAAGCAAGCTTGCAAAGGAAATCTGCACTACAATGAAGTCTCACTGCCCCCCGGTCAAAAGGGCCATCTGAAAAACCTGTAAAATCCAGAAAGGCAGGACAGGCCATGGAGAACTGGGAGCCTTCTTATGCTGATGGACGGGATGTAAATTGCCAACAGCCACTCTGGAGAAGTGTATGGTGTTTCCTTAAACATCTAAAAAACAAAGCAACAGAGCCTAGGGCACTTCCACTTATGGTCCTATAGCTTAGGGAAATTAAAATCAAAAAGACACAGCCACCACAAAGTTTGGGACGGCTCTGTGTACAAGAACCTCGTTTATGGTACAAGTTCAATATCGCAGAAAGCGAAAAATGGATAAAGAAGTTGTGGTACTTACGTACAATGCAATATCACTCAGCAATGAAATCTATGTCATCAGGCCAGTAGCAGCATAATGAGTGGATTCAGGTACGATGATTCTAAGTGAAATAAGTCACACAGAAAAAGAAACATCATAAGGTATCACTAATACACGGAATGTAAACTTGGCTACACAGGAACTGAATTACAAAACAGAATAGGGTCTCAAATGTAGAAAACCAACTTATGCTTGCTTAAGGGGAAAGGTGAGTTGGGGTGCTGCATAAAACCAGAGATTGAAATTAGCACAGATACCTTTCCATAAGCCAAATATGTAATAGACAAGAGCTACTGCTTGCTCAACGAAGTGGACTCAACACCCCATATTAAACGCCTAAGAATATACCTGACTAGTAAGAATCTTAAAACCTATGGATTTATATGTCTCCGAAAGATAATCCAGCGTGTGTACAGCGGCATAAACGCAGCAGTGATAGGATTGGTGAGGTTCGGTGAGCAAATGCAGACCCTTTGAAGTCATATTGCATGGTACCCATTCCATGCGTCTCAACTCTCCAGGTAAGGGATTCTTCCTTCAGCTAAAACATGCATGTGGAACCCAGAGTATGATCCACCGTTTGATCGGGAAACGTGTTCAAATGTGTCTCAGTTTTCGTCCCCTGGTACTTGGGTGCAACATTCCAGACGCTTTACTAACACTCTCCCCACTTGGAGAGTCAGTGCCTTTAACCTCCTGTTTGGCCCAGTTTGCAATTTCTGTGGAAAATTAACAGGAATAGGGAGAACCAATGACAGACTAGCTGGAGGTGTCTGGACGGGCAAATTTAACTCTCATTTCCCACCAGGAAGACGAATTAACCAAAGGCTCAGCGAGCCATGCCGAAACCACACTAGGGCCTGAAGCAATCCTGCGGTGTTGCGGCCAGCTCACAAGAAAGCGAGTTGAAGAAAGAAGCTCAGGGGCACTGTAATTCACAAACCTGCAGAGTTATAAATGACAGCTATCATCCAAAAATATATTGAAGTAAGGCTGCCAAGAGGACTTGAAAGCGGGGCAGAATTGCAGGAAACCGATTTCAGGAGGTAGACTGGAATTGCATGAAAAGCATAGGAAAAGAGGCAGAACGTCCACAATGATGCACTTGGCCAAAAAGGACGTATGCGTTTTTTCCTGAATATATTCAGGAAAAAACGCAAACGCCCTTTTTGGCCAACCAAGCAAGCTTGAAAAGGAAATCTGCACTACAATGAAGTCTCACTGCCGCCCGGTCAAAAGGGCCATCTGAAAAAAGTGTAAAATCCAGAAAGGCAGTACAGGCCATGGAGAACTGGGAGCCTTCTTATGCTGATGGGCGGGATGTAAATTGCCAACAGCCACTCTGGAGAAGTGTATGGTGTTTCCTGAAACATCTAAAAAACAAAGCAACAGAGCCTAGGGCACTTCCACTTATGGTCCTATAGATTAGGGAAATTAAAATCAAAAAGACACAGCCACCCCAGAGTTTGGGACGGCTCTGTTTACAAGAACCTCATTTACGGTACAAGTTCAATATTGCAGAAAGCGAAAAATGGATAAAGAAGTTGTGGTACTTACGTACAATGCAATACCACTCAGCAATGAAATCTATGTCATCAGGCCAGTAGCAGCATAATGAGTGGATTCAGGTACGATGATTCTAAGTGAAATATGTCACACAGAAAAAGAAACATCATAAGATATCACTAATACACGGAATGTAAACTTGGCTACACAGGAACTGAATTACAAAACAGAATAGGGTCTCAAATGTAGAAAACCAACTTATGCTTGCTTAAGGGGAAAGGTGAGTTGGGGTGCTGCATAAAACCAGAGATTGAAATTAACACAGATACCTTTCCATAAGCCAAATATGTAATAGACAAGAGCTACTGCTTGCTCAACGAAGTGGACTCAACACCCCATATTAAACGCCTAAGAATATACCTGACTAGTAAGAATCTTAAAACCTATGGATTTATATGTCTCCGAAAGAGAATCCAGCGTGTGTACAGCGGCATAAACGCAGCAGTGATAGGATTCGTGAGGTTCGGTGAGCAAATGCAAACCCTTTGAAGTCGTATTGCATGGTACCCATTCCATGGGCCTCAACTCTCCAGGTTTAAGGGATTCTTCCTTCAGCTAAAACATGCATGTGGAGCCCAGAGTATGATCCACCGTGTGATCGGGAAACGTGTTCAAATGTGTCTCAGTTTTCGTCCCCTGATACTCGGGTGCAACATTCCAGACGCTTTACTAAGACTCTCCCCACTTGGAGAGTCAGTGCCTTTAACCTCCTGTTTGGCCCAGTTTGCAATTTCTGCGGAAAATGAACAGGAATAGGGAGAACCAATGAGAGACTAGCTGGAGGTGTCTGGACGGGTAAATTTAACTCTCGTTTCCCACCAGGAAGAGGAATTAACCAAAGGCTCACTGAGATATGCTGGAACCACACTAGGGCCTGAAGCAATCCTGCGGTGTTGCGGCCGGCTCACAAGAAAGCGAGTTGAAGAAAGGAGCTCAGGGGCACTGTCATTCACAAACCTGCAGAGTTATACATGACAGCTATCGTCCAAAAATATATTGAAGTAAGGCTGCCAAGAGGACTTGAAAGCGGGGCAGAATTGCAGGAAACCGATTTCAGGAGGTAGACTGGAATTGAATGTAAAGCATAGGAAAAGAGGCAGAACATCCACAATGATGCACTTGGCCAAAAAGGGCGTATGCGTTTTTTCCTAAATACATTCAGGAAAAAACGCATACGCCCTTTTTGGCCAAGGAAGCTAGCTTGCAAAGGAAATCTGCACTACAATGAAGTCTCACTGCCCCCCGGTCAAAAGGGTCATCTGAAAAAAGTGTAAAATCCAGAAAGGCAGGACAGGCCATGGAGAACTGGGAGCCTTCTTATGCTGATGCGCGGGATGTAAATTGCCAACAGCCACTCTGGAGAAGTGTATGGTGTTTCCTGAAACATCTAAAAAACAAAGCAACAGAGCCTAGGGCACTTCCACTTATGGTCCTATAGATTAGGGAAATTAAAATCAAAAAGACACAGCCACCCCAAAGTTTGGGACGGCTCTGTTTACAAGAACCTCGTTTACGGTACAAGTTCAATATCACAGAAAGCGAAAAATGGATAAAGAAGTTGTGGTACTTACGTACACTGCAATATCACTCAGCAATGAAATCTATGTCAACAGGCCAGTAGCAGCATAATGAGTGGATTCAGGTACGATGATTCTAAGTGATTTAAGTCACACAGAAAAAGAAACATCATAAGGTATCACTAATACACGGAATGTAAACTTGGCTACACAGGAACTGAAGTACAAAACAGAATAGGGTCTCAAATGTAGAAAACCAACTTATGCTTGCTTAAGGGGAAGGTGAGTTGGGGTGCTGCATAAAACCAGAGATTGAAATTAACACAGATACCTTTCCATAAGCCAAATATGTAATAGACAAGAGCTACTGCTTGCTCAACGAAGTGGACTCAACACCACATATTAAACGCCTAAGAATATACCTGACTAGTAAGAATCTTAAAACCTATGGATTTATATGTCTCCAAAAGAGAATCAAGCGTGTGCACAGCGGCATAAACGCAGCAGTGATAGGATTGGTGAGGTTCGGTGAGCAAATGCAGACCCTTTCAAGTCATATTGCATGGTACACATTCCATGGGTCTCAACTCTCCAGGTTTAAGGTATTCTTCCTTCAGCTAAAACATGTATGTGGAACCCCGAGTATGATCCAACGTGTGATCGGGAAACGTGTTCAAATGTGTCTCAGTTTTCGTCCCCTGGTACTCGGGTGCAACATTCCAGACGCTTTCCTAACACTCTCCCCACTTGGAGAGTCAGTGCCTTTAACCTCCTGTTTGGCCCAGTTTGCAATTTCTGCGTAAGATGAACAGGAATAGGGAGAACCAATGAGAGACTAGCTGGAGGTGTCTGGATGGGCAAATTTAACTCTCATTGCCCACCCGGAAGAGGAATTAACCAAAGGCTCAGCGTGCCGTGCCGGAACCACACTAGGGCCTGAAGCAATCCTGCGGTGTTGCGGCCAGCTCACAAGAAAGCGAGTTGAAGAAATGAGCTCAGGGGCACTGTATTTCACAAACCTGCAGAGTTATAAATGACAGCTATCGTCCAAAAATATATTGAAGTAAGGCTGCCAAGAGGACTTGAAAGCGAGGCAGAATTGTAGGAAACCAATTTCAGGAGGCAGAGTGGCATTGCATGTAAAGCCTACGAAAAGAGGCAGAACGTCCACAATGATGCACTTAGCCAAAAAGGACGTATGCGTTTTTTCCTGAATATATTCAGGAAAAAACGCATACGTCCTTTTTGGCCAACCAAGCAAGCTTGCAATGGAAATCTGCACTACAATGAACTCTCACTGCTCCCCTTTCAAAAGGGCCATCTGAAAAAAGTGTAAAATCCAGAAAGGCAGGACAGGCCATGGAGAACTGGGAGCCTTCTTATGCTGATGGGCGGGATGTAAATTGCCAACAGCCACTCTGGAGAAGTGTATGGTGTTTCCTGAAACATCTAAAAAACAAAGCAACAGAGCCTAGGGCACTTCTACTTATGGTCCTATAGCTTAGGGAAATTAAAATCAAAAAGACACAGCCACCCCAAGGTTTGGGACGGCTCTCTTTACAAGAACCTCATTTACGGTACAAGTTCAATATCTCAGAAAGCGAAAAATGGATAAAGAAGTTGTGGTACTAACGTACAATGCAATATCACTCAGCAATTAAATCTATGTCATCAGG
Source organism: Pseudorca crassidens (assembly GCF_039906515.1). Classification (NCBI taxonomy): domain Eukaryota; kingdom Metazoa; phylum Chordata; class Mammalia; order Artiodactyla; family Delphinidae; genus Pseudorca; species Pseudorca crassidens. The sequence goes on from NW_027136301.1 coordinate 4,694,808, forward strand.
CCCATAGCAGCATAATGAGTGGATTCAGGTACGATGATTCTAAGTGAAATATGTCACACAGAAAAAGAAACATCATAAGATATCACTAATACACGGAATGTAAACTTGGCTACACAGGAACTGAATTACAAAACAGAATAGGGTCTCAAATGTAGAAAACCAACTTATGCTTGCTTAAGGGGAAAGGTGAGTTGGGGTGCTGCATAAAACCAGAGATTGAAATTAGCACAGATACCTTTCCATAATACAAATACGTAATAGACAAGAGCTACTGCTTGCTCAACGAAGTGGACTCAACACCCCATATTAAACGCCTAAGGATATACCTGACTAGTAAGAATCTTAAAACCTATGGATTTATATGTCTCCGAAAGAGAATCAAGCGTGTGTACAGCGGCATAAACGCAGCAGTGATAGGATTGGTGAGGTTCGGTGAGCAAATGCAGACCCTTTGAAGTCATATTGCATGGTACCCATTCCATGGTTCTCAACTCTCCAGGTTTAAGGGATTCTTCCTTCAGCTAAAACATGCATGTGGAACCCAGAGTATGATCCACCGTGTGATCGGGAAACGTGTTCAAATGTGTCTCAGTTTTCTTCCCCTGGTACTCGGGTGCAACATGCCAGACGCTTTACTAACACTCTCCCCACTTGGAGAGTCAGTGCCTTTAACGTCCTGTTTGGCCCAGTTTGCAATTTCTGCGGAAAATGAACAGGAATAGGGAGAACCAATGAGAGACTAGCTGGAGGTGTCTGGACGGGCAAATTTAACTCTCATTTCCCACCAAGAAGAGGAATTAACCAAAGGCTCAGCGAGCCATGCCGGAACCACACTAGGGCCTGAAGCAATCCTGCGGTGTTGCGGCCAGCTCACAAGAATGCGAGTTGAAGAAAGGAGCTCAGGGGCCCTGTAATTCACAAACCTGCAGAGTTATACCTGACAGCTATCGTCCAAAAATATATTGAAGTAAGGCTGCCAAGAGGACTTGAAAGCGGGGCAGAATTGCAGGAAACCGATTTCAGGAGGTAGACTGGAATTGCATGTAAAGCATAGGAAAAGAGACAGAACGTCCACAATGATGCACTTGGCCAAAAAGGGCGTATGCGTTTTTTCCTGAATATATTCAGGAAAAAACGCATACGCCCTTTTTGGCCAACCAAGCAAGCTTGCAAAGGAAATCTGCACTACAATGAAGTCTCACTGCCCCCCGGTCAAAAGGGCCATCTGAAAAAAGTGTAAAATCCAGAAAGGCAGGACAGTCCATGGAGAACAGGGAGCCTTGTTATGCTGATGGGGGGGATGTAAATTGCCAACAGCCACTCTGCAGAAGTGTATGGTGTTTCCTGAAACATCTAAAAAACAAAGCAACAGAGCCTAGGGCACTTCCACTTATGGTCCTATAGCTTAGGGAAATTAAAATCAAAAAGACACACCCACCCCAAAGTTTGGGATGGCTCTGTTTACAAGAACCTCGTTAACGGTACAAGTTCAATATCGCAGAAAGCGAAAAATGGATAAAGAAGTTGTGGTACTTACGTACAATGCAATATCACTCAGCAATGAAATGTATGTCATCAGGCCAGTAGCAGCATAATGAGTGGATTCAGGTACGATGGTTCTAAGTGAAATAAGTCACACAGAAAAAGAAACATCATAAGATATCACTAATACACGGAATGTAAACTTGGCTACACAGGAACTGAATTACAAAACAGAATAGGGTCTCAAATGTAGAAAACCAACTTATGCTTGCTTAAGGGGAAAGGTGAGTTGGGGTGCTGCATAAAACCAGAGATTGAAATTAACACAGATACCTTTCCATAAGCCAAATATGTAATAGACAAGAGCTACTGCTTGCTCAACGAAGTGGACTCAACACCCCATATTAAACGCCTAAGAATATACCTGACTAGTAAGAATCTTAAAACCTATGGATTTATATGTCTCCGAAAGAGAATCAAGCGTGTGTACAGCGGCATAAACGCAGCAGTGATAGGATTGGTGAGGTTCGGTGAGCAAATGCAGACCCTTTGAAGTCATATTGCATGGTACCCATTCCATGGTTCTCAACTCTCCAGGTTTAAGGGATTCTTCCTTCAGCTAAAACATGCATGTGGAACCCAGAGTATGATCCACCGTGTGATCGGGAAACGTGTTCAAATGTGTCTCAGTTTTCTTCCCCTGGTACTCGGGTGCAACATGCCAGACGCTTTACTAACACTCTCCCCACTTGGAGAGTCAGTGCCTTTAACGTCCTGTTTGGCCCAGTTTGCAATTTCTGCGGAAAAGGAACAGGAATAGGGAGAACCAATGAGAGACTAGCTGGAGGTGTCTGGACGGGCAAAGTTAACTCTCATTTCCCACCAAGAAGAGGAATTACCAAAGGCTCAGCGAGCCATGCCGGAACCACACTATGCCCAGAAGCAATCCTGCGGTGTTGCGGCCAGCTCACAAGAAAGCGAGTTGAAGAAAGGAGCTCAGGGGCCCTGAAATTCACAAACCTGCAGAGTTCTAAATGACAGCTATCGTCCAAAAATATATTGAAGTAAGGCTGCCAAGAGGACTTGAAAGCGGGGCAGAATTGCAGGAAACCGATTTCAGGACGTAGACTGGAATTGCATGTAAAGCATAGGAAAAGAGGCAGAACGTCCACAATGATGCACTTGGCCAAAAAGGGCGTCTTCGTTTTTTCCTGAATATATTCAGGAAAAAACGCATACGCACTTTTTGGCCAACCAAGCAAGCTTGCAAAGGAAATCTGCACTACAATGAAGTCTCACTGCCCCCCGGTCAAAAGGGCCATCTGAAAAAAGTGTAAAATCCAGAAAGGCAGGACAGTCCATGGAGAACTGGGAGCCTTGTTATGCTGATGGGCGGGATGTAAATTGCCAACAGCCACTCTGGAGAAGTGTATGGTGTTTCCTGAAACATCTAAAAAACAAAGCATCAGAGCCTAGGGCACTTCCACTTATGGTCCTATAGCTTAGGGAAATTAAAATCAAAAAGACACAGCCACCCCAAAGTTTGGGATGGCTCTGTTTACAAGAACCTCGTTTACGGTACAAGTTCAATATCGCAGAAAGCGAAAAATGGATAAAGAAGTTGTGGTACTTACGTACAATGCAATATCACTCAGCAATGAAATGTATGTCATCAGGCCAGTAGCAGCATAATGAGTGGATTCAGGTACGATGATTCTAAGTGAAATAAGTCACACAGAAAAAGAAACATCATAAGATATCACTAATACACGGAATGTAAGCTTGGCTACACAGGAACTGAATTACAAAACAGAACAGGGTCTCATATGTAGAAAACCAACTTATGCTTGCTTAAGGGGAAAGGTGAGTTGGGGTGCTGCATAAAACCAGAGATTGAAATTAGCACAGATACCTTTCCATAAGCCAAATATGTAATAGACAAGAGCTACTGCTTGCTCAACGAAGTGGACTCAACACCCCATATTAAACGCCTAAGAATATACCTGACTAGTAAGAATCTTAAAACCTATGGATTTATATGTCTCCGAAAGAGAATCTAGCGTGTGTACAGTGGCATAAACGCAGCAGTGATAGGATTGGTGGTGTTCGGTGAGCAAATGCAGACCCTTTGAAGTCATATTGCATGGTACCCATTCCATGGTTCTCAACTCTCCAGGTTTAAGGGATTCTTCCTTCAGCTAAAACATGCATGTGGAACACAGAGTATGATCCACCATGTGATCGGGAAACATGTTCAAATGTGTCTCAGTTTTCGTCCCCTGGTACTCGGGTGCAACATTCCAGACGCTTTACTAACACTCTCCCCACTTGGAGAGTCAGTGCCTTTAACCTCCTGTTTGGCCCAGTTTGCAATTTCTGCGGAAAATGAACAGGAATACGGAGAACCAATGAGAGACTAGCTGGAGGTGTCTGGACGGGCAAATTTAACTCTCATTTCCCACCAGGAAGAGGAATTAACCAAAGGCTCAGCGAGCCATGCCGGAACCACACTAGGGCCTGAAGCAATCCTGCGGTGTTGCGGCCAGCTCACAAGAATGCGAGTTGAAGAAAGGAGCTCAGGGGCCCTGTAATTCACAAACCTGCAGAGTTATACATGACAGCTATCGTCCAAAAATATATTGAAGTAAGGCTGCCAAGAGGACTTGAAAGCGGGGCAGAATTGCAGGAATCCGATTTCAGGAGGTAGACTGGAATTGCATGTAAAGCATAGGAAAAGAGGCAGAACGTCCACAATGATGCACTTGGCCAAAAAGGGCGTATGCGTTTTTTCCTGAATATATTCAGGAAAAAACGCATACGCCCTTTTTGGCCAACCAAGCAAGCTTGCAAAGGAAATCTGCACTACAATGAAGTCTCACTGCCCCCCGGTCAAAAGGGCCATCTGAAAAAAGTGTAAAATCCAGAAAGGCAGGACAGTCCATGGAGAACAGGGAGCCTTGTTATGCTGATGGGGGGGATGTAAATTGCCAACAGCCACTCTGCAGAAGTGTATGGTGTTTCCTGAAACATCTAAAAAACAAAGCAACAGAGCCTAGGGCACTTCCACTTATGGTCCTATAGCTTAGGGAAATTAAAATCAAAAAGACACACCCACCCCAAAGTTTGGGATGGCTCTGTTTACAAGAACCTCGTTTACGGTACAAGTTCAATATCGCAGAAAGCAAAAAATGGATAAAGAAGTTGTGGTACTTACGTACAATGCAATATCACTCAGCAATGAAATGTATGTCATCAGGCCAGTAGCAGCATAATGAGTGGATTCAGGTACGATGGTTCTAAGTGAAATAAGTCACACAGAAAAAGAAACATCATAAGATATCACTAATACACGGAATGTAAACTTGGCTACACAGGAACTGAATTACAAAACAGAATAGGGTCTCAAATGTAGAAAACCAACTTATGCTTGCTTAAGGGGAAAGGTGAGTTGGGGTGCTGCATAAAACCAGAGATTGAAATTAACACAGATACCTTTCCATAAGCCAAATATGTAATAGACAAGAGCTACTGCTTGCTCAACGAAGTGGACTCAACACCCCATATTAAACGCCTAAGAATATACCTGACTAGTAAGAATCTTAAAACCTATGGATTTATATGTCTCCGAAAGAGAATCAAGCGTGTGTACAGCGGCATAAACGCAGCAGTGATAGGATTGGTGGTGTTCGGTGAGCAAATGCAGACCCTTTGAAGTCATATTGCATGGTACCCATTCCATGGTTCTCAACTCTCCAGGTTTAAGGGATTCTTCCTTCAGCTAAAACATGCATGTGGAACCCAGAGTATGATCCACCGTGTGATCGGGAAATGTGTTCAAATGTGTCTCAGTTTTCTTCCCCTGGTACTCGGGTGCAACATGCCAGACGCTTTACTAACACTCTCCCCACTTGGAGAGTCAGTGCCTTTAACGTCCTGTTTGGCCCAGTTTGCAATTTCTGCGGAAAATGAACAGGAATACGGAGAACCAATGAGAGACTAGCTGGAGGTGTCTGGACGGGCAAAGTTAACTCTCATTTCCCACCAAGAAGAGGAATTACCAAAGGCTCAGCGAGCCATGCCGGAACCACACTAGGCCCAGAAGCAATCCTGCGGTGTTGCGGCCAGCTCACAAGAAAGCGAGTTGAAGAAAGGAGCTCAGGGGCCCTGAAATTCACAAACCTGCAGAGTTATACATGACAGCTATCGTCCAAAAATATATTGAAGTAAGGCTGCCAAGAGGACTTGAAAGCGGGGCAGAATTGCAGGAAACCGATTTCAGGAGGTAGACTGGAATTGCATGTAAAGCATAGGAAAAGAGGCAGAACGTCCACAATGATGCACTTGGCCAAAAAGGGCGTCTTCGTTTTTTCCTGAATATATTCAGGAAAAAACGCATACGCACTTTTTGGCCAACCAAGCAAGCTTGCAAAAGAAATCTGCACTACAATGAAGTCTCACTGCCCCCCGGTCAAAAGGGCCATCTGAAAAAAGTGTAAAATCCAGAAAGGCAGGACAGTCCATGGAGAACTGGGAGCCTTGTTATGCTGATGGGCGGGATGTAAATTGCCAACAGCCACTCTGTAGAAGTGTATGGTGTTTCCTGAAACATCTAAAAAACAAAGCATCAGAGCCTAGGGCACTTCCACTTATGGTCCTATAGCTTAGGGAAATTAAAATCAAAAAGACACAGCCACCCCAAAGTTTGGGACGGCTCTGTTTACAAGAACCTCGTTTACGGTACAAGTTCAATATCACAGAAAGCGAAACATGGATAAAGAAGTTGTGGTACTAACGTACAATGCAATATCACTCAGCAATTAAATCTATGTCATCAGGCCAGTAGCAGCATAATGAGTGGATTCAGGTACGATGATTCTAAGTGAAATAAGTCACACAGAAAAAGAAACATCATAAGATATCACTAATACACGGAATGTAAGCTTGGCTACACAGGAACTGAATTACAAAACAGAACAGGGTCTCATACGTAGAAAACCAACTTATGCTTGCTTAAGGGGAAAGGTGAGTTGGGGTGCTGCATAAAACCAGAGATTGAAATTAGCACAGATACCTTTCCATAAGCCAAATATGTAATAGACAAGAGCTACTGCTTGCTCAACGAAGTGGACTCAACACCCCATATTAAACGCCTAAGAATATACCTGACTAGTAAGAATCTTAAAACCTATGGATTTATATGTCTCCGAAAGAGAATCTAGCGTGTGTACAGCGGCATAAACGCAGCAGTGATAGGATTGGTGGTGTTCGGTGAGCAAATGCAGACCCTTTGAAGTCATATTGCATGGTACCCATTCCATGGTTCTCAACTCTCCAGGTTTAAGGGATTCTTCCTTCAGCTAAAACATGCATGTGGAACCCAGAGTATGATCCACCATGTGATCGGGAAACATGTTCAAATGTGTCTCAGTTTTCGTCCCCTGGTACTCGGGTGCAACATTCCAGACGCTTTACTAACACTCTCCCCACTTGGAGAGTCAGTGCCTTTAACCTCCTGTTTGGCCCAGTTTGCAATTTCTGCGGAAAATGACCAGGAATAGGGAGAACCAATGAGAGACTAGCTGGAGGTGTCTGGACGGGCAAATTTAACTCTCATTTCCCACCAGGAAGAGGAATTAACCAAAGGCTCAGCGAGCCATGCCGGAACCACACTAGGGCCTGAAGCAATCCTGCGGTGTTGCGGCCAGCTCACAAGAATGCGAGTTGAAGAAAGGAGCTCAGGGGCCCTGTAATTCACAAACCTGCAGAGTTATACATGACAGCTATAGTCCAAAAATATATTGAAGTAAGGCTGCCAAGAGGACTTGAAAGCGGGGCAGAATTGCAGGAAACCGATTTCAGGAGGTAGACTGGAATTGCATGTAAAGCATAGGAAAAGAGGCAGAACGTCCACAATGATGCACTTGGCCAAAAAGGGCGTATGCGTTTTTTCCTGAATATATTCAGGAAAAAACGCATACGCCCTTTTTGGCCAACCAAGCAAGCTTGCAAAGGAAATCTGCACTACAATGACGTCTCACTGCCCCCCGGTCAGAAGGGCCATCTGAAAAAAGTGTAAAACCCAGAAATGCAGGACAGTCCATGGAGAACTGGGAGCCTTGTTATGCTGATGGGCGGGATGTAAATTGCCAACAGCCACTCTGCAGAAGTGTATGGTGTTTCCTGAAACATCTAAAAAACAATGCAACAGAGCCTAGGGCACTTCCACTTATGGTCCTATAGCTTAGGGAAATTAAAATCAAAAAGACACAGCCACCCCAAAGTTTGGGACGGCTCTGTTTACAAGAACCTCGTTTACGGTATAAGTTCAATATCACAGAAAGCTAAAAATGGATAAAGAAGTTGTGGTACTAACGTACAATGCAATATCACTCAGCAATGAAATCTATGTCATCAGGCCCATAGCAGCATAATGAGTGGATTCAGGTACGATGATTCTAAGTGAAATATGTCACACAGAAAAAGAAACATCATAAGATATCACTAATACACGTAATGTAAACTTGGCTACACAGGAACTGAATTACAAAACAGAACAGTGTCTCAAATGTAGAAAACCAACTTATGCTTGCTTAAGGGGAAAGGTGAGTTGGGGTGCTGCATAAAACCAGAGATTGAAATTAGCACAGATACCTTTCCATAAGCCAAATATGTAATAGACAAGAGCTACTGCTTGCTCAACGAAGTGGACTCAACACCCCATATTAAACGCCTAAGAATATACCTGACTAGTAAGAATCTTAAAACCTATGGATTTATATGTCTCCGAAAGAGAATCAAGTGTGTGTACAGCGGCATAAACGCAGCAGTGATAGGATTGGTGAGGTTCGGTGAGCAAATGCAGACCCTTTGAAGTCATATTGCATGGTACCCATTCCATGGTTCTCAACTCTCCATGTTTAAGGGATTCTTCCTTCAGCTAAAACATGCATGTGGAACCCAGAGTATGATCCACCGTGTGATCGGGAAACGTGTTCAAATGTGTCTCAGTTTTCGTCCCCTGGTACTCGGGTGCAACATTCCAGACGCTTTACTAACACTCTCCCCACTTGGAGAGTCAGTGCCTTTAACCTCCTGTTTGGCCCAGTTTGCAATTATTGCGGAAAATGCACAGGAATAGGGAGAACCAATGAGAGACTAACTGGAGGTGTCTGGACGGGCAAATTTAACTCTCATTTCCCACCAGGAAGAGGAATTAACCAAAGGCTCAGCGTGCCATGCCAGTACCACACTAGGGCCTGAAGCAATCCTGCAGTGTTGCGGCCAGCTCACAAGAAAGCGAGTTGAAGAAAGGAGCTCAGGGGCACTGTAATTCACAAACCTGCAGAGTTATAAATGACAGCTATCGTCCAAAAATATATTGAAGTAAGGCTGCCAAGAGGACTTGAAAGCGGGGCAGAATTGCAGGAAACCGATTTCAGGAGGTAGACTGGAATTGCATGTAAAGCATAGGAAAACAGGCAGAACGTCCACAATGATGCACTTGGCCAAAAAGGGCGTAGCGTTTTTTCCTGAATATATTCAGGAAAAAACGCATACGAACTTTTTGGCCAACCAAGCAAGCTTGCAAAGGAAATCTGCACTACAATGAAGTCTCACTGCCCCCCGGTCAGAAGGGCCATCTGAAAAAAGTGTAAAACCCAGAAAGGCAGGACAGGCCATGGAGAACTGGGAGCCTTGTTATGCTGATGGGCGGGATGTAAATTGCCAACAGCCACTCTGAAGAAGTGTATGGTGTTTCCTGAAACATCTAAAAAACAAAGCAACAGAGCCTAGGGCACTTCCACTTATGGTCCTATAGCTTAGGGAAATTAAAATCAAAAAGACACAGCCACCCCAAAGTCTGGGACGGCTCTGTTTACAAGAAGCTCTTTTACGGTACAAGTTCAATATCGCAGAAAGCGAAAAATGGATAAAGAAGTTGTGGTACTTACGTATAATGCAATATCACTCAGCAATGAAATGTATGTCATCAGGCCAGTAGCAGCATAATGAGTGGATTCAGGTACGATGATTCTAAGTGAAATAAGTCACACAGAAAAAGAAACATCATAAGATATCACTAATACACGGAATGTAAACTTGGCTACACAGGAACTGAATTACAAAACAGAATAGTGTCTCAAATGTAGAAAACCAACTTATGCTTGCTTAAGGGGAAAGGTGAGTTGGGGTGCTGCATAAAACCAGAGATTGAAATTAACACAGATACCTTTCCATAAGCCAAATATGTAATAGACAAGAGCTACTCCTTGCTCAACGAAGTGGACTCAACACCCCATATTAAACGCCTAAGAATATACCTGACTAGTAAGAATCTTAAAACCTATGGATTTATATGTCTCCGAAAGAGAATCAAGCGTGTGTACAGTAGCATAAACGTAGCAGTGAAAGGATTGGTGAGGTTCGGTGAGCAAATGAAGACCCTTTGAAGTCATATTGCATGGTACCCATTCCACGGTTCTCAACTCTCCAGGTTTAAGGGATTCTTCCTTCAGCTAAAACATGCATGTGGAACCCAGAGTATGATCCAACGTGTGATCGGGAAACGTGTTCAAATGTGTCTCAGTTTTCGTCCCCTGGTACTCGGGTGCAACATTCCAGACGCTTTACTAACACTCTCCCCACTTGGAGAGTCAGTGCCTTTAACCTCCTGTTTGGCCCAGTTTGCAATTTCTGCAGAAAATGAACAGGAATAGGGAGAACCAATGAGAGACTAGCTGGAGGTGTCTGGACGGGCAAATTTAACTCTCATTTCCCACCAGGAAGAGGAATTAACCAAAGGCTCAGTGTGCCATGCCACTACCACACTAGGGCCTGAAGCAATCCTGCGGTGTTGCGGCCAGCTCACAAGAATGCGAGTTGAAGAAAGGAGCTCAGGGGCACTGTAATTCACAAACCTGCAGAGTTATAAATGACAGCTATCGTCCAAAAATATATTGAAGTAAGGCTGCCAAGAGGACTTGAAAGCGGGGCAGAATTGCAGGAAACCGATTTCAGGAGGTAGACTGGAATTGCATGTAAAGCATAGGAAAAGAGGCAGAACGTCCACAATGATGCACTTGGCCAAAAAGGGCGTATGCGTTTTTTCCTGAATATATTCAGGAAAAAACGCATACGCCCTTTTTGGCCAACCAAGCAAGCTTGCAAAGGAAATCTGCACTACAATGAAGTCTCACTGCCCCCCGGTCAAAAGGGCCATCTGAAAAAAGTGTAAAATCCAGAAAGGCAGGACAGTCCATGGAGAACAGGGAGCCTTGTTATGCTGATGGGGGGGATGTAAATTGCCAACAGCCACTCTGCAGAAGTGTATGGTGTTTCCTGAAACATCTAAAACACAAAGCAACAGAGCCTAGGGCACTTCCACTTATGGTCCTATAGCTTAGGGAAATTAAAATCAAAAAGACACAGCCACCCCAAAGTTTGGGACGGCTCTGTTTACAAGAAGCTCTTTTACGGTACACGTTCAATATAGCAGAAAGCGAAAAATGGATAAAGTAGTTGTGGTACTTACGTACAATGCAATATCACTCAGCAATGAAATGTATGTCATCAGGCCAGTAGCAGCATAATGAGTGGATTCAGGTACGATGATTCTAAGTGAAATAAGTCACACAGAAAAAGAAACATCATAAGATATCACTAATACACGGAATGTAAGCTTGGCTACACAGGAACTGAATTACAAAACAGAACAGGGTCTCAAATGTAGAAAACCAACTTATGCTTGCTTAAGGGGAAAGGTGAGTTGGGGTGCTGCATAAAACCAGAGATTGAAATTAGCACAGATACCTTTCCATAAGCCAAATATGTAATAGACAAGAGCTACTGCTTGCTCAACGAAGTGGTCTCAACACCCCATATTAAACGCCTAAGAATATACCTGACTAGTAAGAATCTTAAAACCTATGGATTTATATGTCTCCGAAAGAGAATCTAGCGTGTGTACAGCGGCATAAACGCAGCAGTGATAGGATTGGTGGTGTTCGGTGAGCAAATGCAGACCCTTTGAAGTCATATTGCATGGTACCCATTCCATGGTTCTCAACTCTCCATGTTTAAGGGATTCTTCCTTCAGCTAAAACATGCATGTGGAACCCAGAGTATGTTCCACCATGTGATCGGGAAACATGTTCAAATGTGTCTCAGTTTTCGTCCCCTGGTACTCGGGTGCAACATTCCAGACGCTTTACTAACACTCTCCCCACTTGGAGAGTCAGTGCCTTTAACGTCCTGTTTGGCCCAGTTTGCAATTTCTGCAGAAAATGAACAGGAATAGGGAGAACCAATGAGAGACTAGCTGGAGGTGTCTGGATGGGCAAATTTAACTCTCATTTCCCACCAGGAAGAGGAATTAACCAAAGGCTCAGCGAGCCATGCCGGAACCACACTAGGGACTGAAGCAATCCTGCGGTGTTGCGGCCAGCTCACAAGAATGCGAGTTGAAGAAAGGAGCTCAGGGGCCCTGTAATTCACAAACCTGCAGAGTTATACATGACAGCTATCGTCCAAAAATATATTGAAGTAAGCCTGCCAAGAGGACTTGAAAGCGGGGCAGAATTGCAGGAAACCGATTTCAGGAGGTAGACTGGAATTGCATGTAAAGCATAGGAAAAGAGGCAGAACGTCCACAATGATGCACTTGGCCAAAAAGGGCGTATGCGTTTTTTCCTGAATATATTCAGGAAAAAACGCATACGCCCTTTTTGGCCAACCAAGCAAGCTTGCAAAGGAAATCTGCACTACAATGAAGTCTCACTGCCCCCCGGTCAGAAGGGCCATCTGAAAAAAGTGTAAAACCCAGAAAGGCAGGACAGGCCATGGAGAACTGGGAGCCTTGTTATGCTGATGGGCGGGATGTAAATTGCCAACAGCCACTCTGGAGAAGTGTATGGTGTTTCCTGAAACATCTAAAAAACAAAGCAACAGAGCCTAGGGCACTTCCACTTATGGTCCTATAGCTTAGGGAAATTAAAATCAAAAAGACACAGCCACCCCAAAGTTTGGGACGGCTCTGTTTACAAGAAGCTCTTTTACGGTACAAGTTCAATATCACAGAAAGCGAAAAATGGATAAAGAAGTTGTGGTACTTACGTACAATGCAATATCACTCAGCAATGAAATGTATGTCATCAGGCCAGTAGCAGCATAATGAGTGGATTCAGGTACGATGATTCTAAGTGAAATAAGTCACACAGAAAAAGAAACATCATAAGATATCACTAATACATGGAATGTAAACTTGGCTACACAGGAACTGAATTACAAAACAGAATAGTGTCTCAAATGTAGAAAACCAACTTATGCTTGCTTAAGGGGAAAGGTGAGTTGGGGTGCTGCATAAAACCAGAGATTGAAATTAACACAGATACCTTTCCATAAGCCAAATATGTAATAGACAAGAGCTACTCCTTGCTCAACGAAGTGGACTCAACACCCCATATTAAACGCCTAAGAATATACCTGACTAGTAAGAATCTTAAAACCTATGGATTCATATGTCTCCGAAAAAGAATCAAGCGTGTGTACAGTGGCATAAACGTAGCAGTGAAAGGATTGGTGAGGTTCGGTGAGCAAATGAAGACCCTTTGAAGTCATATTGCATGGTACCCATTCCACGGTTCTCAACTCTCCAGGTTTAAGGGATTCTTCCTTCAGCTAAAACATGCATGTGGAACCCAGAGTATGATCCAACGTGTGATCGGGAAACGTGTTCAAATGTGTCTCAGTTTTCGTCCCCTGGTACTCGGGTGCAACATTCCAGACGCTTTACTAACACTCTCCCCACTTGGAGAGTCAGTGCCTTTAACCTCCTGTTTGGCCCAGTTTGCAATTTCTGCGGAAAATGAACAGGAATAGGGAGAACCAATGAGAGACTAGCTGGAGGTGTCTGGACGGGCAAATTTAACTCTCATTTCCCACCAGGAAGAGGAATTAACCAAAGGCTCAGCGAGCCATGCCGGAACCACACTAGGGCCTGAAGCAATCCTACGGTGTTGCGGCCAGCTCACAAGAAAGCGAGTTGAAGAAAGGAGCTCAGGGGCCCTGTAATTCACAAACCTGCAGAGTTATAAATGACAGCTATCGTCCAAAAATATATTGAAGTAAGGCTGCCAAGAGGACTTGAAAGCGGGGCAGAATTGCAGGAAACCGATTTCAGGAGGTAGACTGGAATTGCATGTAAAGCATAGGAAAAGAGGCAGAACGTCCACAATGATGCACTTGGCCAAAAAGGGCGTATGCGTTTTTTCCTGAATATATTCAGGAAAAAACGCATACGAACTTTTTGGCCAACCAAGCAAGCTTGCAAAGGAAATCTGCACTACAATGAAGTCTCACTGCCCCCCGGTCAAAAGGGCCATCTGAAAAAAGTGTAAAATCCAGAAAGGCAGGACAGTCCATGGAGAACTGGGAGCCTTGTTATGCTGATGGGCAGGATGTAAATTGCCAACAGCCACTCTGCAGAAGTGTATGGTGTTTCCTGAAACATCTAAAAAACAAAGCAACAGAGCCTAGGGCACTTCCACTTATGGTCCTATAGCTTAGGGAAATTAAAATAAAAAAGACACAGCCACCCCAAAGTTTGGGACAGCTCTGTTTACAAGAACCTCGTTTACGGTACAAGTTCAATATCACAGAAAGCGAAAAATGGATAAAGAAGTTGTGGTACTTTGGTACAATGCAATATCACTCAGCAATGAAATCTATGTCATCAGGCCCATAGCAGCATAATGAGTGGATTCAGGTATGACGATTCTAAGTGAAATATGTCACACAGAAAATGAAACATCATAAGATATCACTAATACATGGAATGTAAACTTGGCTACACAGGAACTGAATTACAAAACAGAATAGGGTCTCAAATGTAGAAAACCAACTTATGCTTGCTTAAGGGGTAAGGTGAGTTGGGGTGCTGCATAAAACCAGAGATTGAAATTAGCACAGATACCTTTCCATAAGACAAATATGTAATAGACAAGAGCTACTGCTTGCTCAACGAAGTGGACTCAACACCCCATATTAAACGCCTAAGAATATACCTGATTAGTAAGAATCTTAAAACCTATGGATTCATATGTCTCCGAAAGAGAATCAAGCGTGTGTACAGCGGCATAAACGCAGCAGTGAAAGGATTGGTGAGGTTCGGTGAGCAAATGAAGACCCTTTGAAGTCATATTGCATGGTACCCATTCCACGGTTCTCAACTCTCCAGGTTTAAGGGATTCTTCCTTCAGCTAAAACATGCATGTGGAACCCAGAGTATGATCCAACGTGTGATCGGGAAACGTGTTCAAATGTGTCTCAGTTTTCGTCCCCTGGTACTCGGGTGCAACATTCCAGACGCTTTACTAACACTCTCCCCACTTGGAGAGTCAGTGCCTTTAACCTCCTGTTTGGCCCAGTTTGCAATTTCTGCAGAAAATGAACAGGAATAGGGAGAACCAATGAGAGACTAGCTGGAGGTGTCTGGACGGGCAAATTTAACTCTCATTTCCCACCAGGAAGAGGAATTAACCAAAGGCTCAGCGTGCCATGCCAGTACCACACTAGGGCCTGAAGCAATCCTGCAGTGTTGCGGCCAGCTCCGAAGAAAGCGAGTTGAAGAAAGGAGCTCAGGGGCACTGTAATTCACAAACCTGCAGAGTTATAAATGACAGCTATCGTCCAAAAATATATTGAAGTAAGGCTGCCAAGAGGACTTGAAAGCGGGGCAGAATTGCAGGAAACCGATTTCAGGAGGTAGACTGGAATTGCATGTAAAGCATAGGAAAAGAGGCAGAACGTCCACAATGATGCACTTGGCCAAAAAGGGCGTATGCGTTTTTTCCTGAATATATTCAGGAAAAAACGCATACGCCCTTTTTGGCCAACCAAGCAAGCTTGCAAAGGAAATCTGCACTACAATGAACTCTCACTGCCCCCCGGTCAGAAGGGCCATCTGAAAAAAGTGTAAAACCCAGAAAGGCAGGACAGGCCATGGAGAACTGGGAGCCTAGTTAGGCTGATGGGCGGGATGTAAATTGCCAACAGCCACTCTGGAGAAGTGTATGGTGTTTCCTGAAACATCTAAAAAACAAAGCAACAGAGCCTAGAGCACTTCCACTTATGGTCCTATAGCTTAGGGAAATTAAAATCAAAAAGACACAGCCACCCCAAAATTTGGGACGGCTCTGTTTACAGGAACCTCATTTACGGTACAAGTTCAATATCACAGAAAGCGAAAAATGGATAAAGAAGTTGTGGTACTAACGTACAATGCAATATCACTCAGCAATTAAATCTATGTCATCAGGCCCATAGCAGCATAATGAGTGGATTCAGGTACGATGATTCTAAGTGAAATATGTCACACAGAAAAAGAAACATCATAAGATATCACTAATACACGGAATGTAAACTTGGCTACACAGGAACTGAATTACAAAACAGAATAGGGTCTCAAATGTAGAAAACCAACTTATGCTTGCTTAAGGGGAAAGGTGAGTTGGGGTGCTGCATAAAACCAGAGATTGAAATTAGCACAGATACCTTTCCATAAGCCAAATATGTAATAGACAAGAGCTACTGCTTGCTCAACGAAGTGGACTCAACACCCCATATTAAACGCCTAAGGATATACCTGACTAGTAAGAATCTTAAAACCTATTGATTTATATGTCTCCGAAAGAGAATCAAGTGTGTGTACAGCGGCATAAATGCAGCAGTGATAGGATTGGTGAGGTTCGGTGAGCAAATGCAGACCCTTTGAAGTCATATTGCATGGTACCCATTCCATGGTTCTCAACTCTCCATGTTTAAGGGATTCTTCCTTCAGCTAAAACACGCATGTGGAACCAAGAGTATGATCCACCGTGTGATCGGGAAACGTGTTCAAATGTGTCTCAGTTTTCGTCCCATGGTACTCGGGTGTAACATTCCAGACGCTTTACTAACACTCTCCCCACTTGGAAAGTCAGTGCCTTTAACCTCCTGTTTGGCCCAGTTTGCAATTTCTGCGGAAAATGAACAGGAATAGGGAGAACCAATGAGAGACTAACTGGAGGTGTCTGGACGGGTAAATTTAACTCTCATTTCCCACCAAGAAGAGGAATTAACCAAAGGCTCGGCGAGCCATGCCGGAACAACACTAGGGCCTGAAGCAATCCTGCGGTGTTGCGGCCAGCTCACAAGAAATCGAGTTGAAGAAAGGAGCTCAGGGACCCTGTAATTCACAAACCTACAGAGTTATACATGACAGCTATCGTCCAAAAATATATTGAAGTAAGGCTGCCAAGAGGACTTGAAAGCGGGGCAGAATTGCAGGAAACCGATTTCAGGAGGTAGACTGGAATTGCATGTAAAGCATAGGAAAAGAGGCAGAACGTCCACAATGATGCACTTGGCCAAAAAGGGCGTAGCGTTTTTTCCTGAATATATTCAGGAAAAAACGCATACGCCCTTTTTGGCCAACCAAGCAAGCTTGCAAAGGAAATCTGCACTACAATGAAGTCTCACTGCCCCCCGGTCAGAAGGGCCATCTGAAAAAAGTGTAAAACCCAGAAAGGCAGGACAGGCCATGGAGAACTGGGAGCCTTGTTATGCTGATGGGCGGGATGTAAATTGCCAACAGCCACTCTGGAGAAGTGTATGGTGTTTCCTGAAACATCTAAAAAAGAAAGCAACAGAGCCTAGAGCACTTCCACTTATGGTCCTATAGATTAGGGAAATTAAAATCAAAAAGACACACCCACCCCAAAGTTTGGGACGGCTCTGTTTACAAGAACCTCGTTTACGGTACAAGTTCAATATCGCAGAAAGCGAAAAATGGATAAAGAAGTTGTGGTACTTACGTACAATGCAATATCACTCAGCAATGAAATGTATGTCATCAGGCCAGTAGCAGCATAATGAGTGGATTCAGGTACGATGATTCTAAGTGAAATAAGTCACACAGAAAAAGAAACATCATAAGATATCACTAATACATGGAATGTAAACTTGGCTACACAGGAACTGAATTACAAAACAGAATAGTGTCTCAAATGTAGAAAACCAACTTATGCTTGCTTAAGGGGAAAGGTGAGTTGGGGTGCTGCATAAAACCAGAGATTGAAATTAACATAGATACCTTTCCATAAGCCAAATATGTAATAGACAAGAGCTACTCCTTGCTCAACGAAGTGGACTCAACACCCCATATTAAACGCCTAAGAATATACCTGACTAGTAAGAATCTTAAAACCTATGGATTCATATGTCTCCGAAAAAGAATCAAGCGTGTGTACAGTGGCATAAACGTAGCAGTGAAAGGATTGGTGAGGTTCGGTGAGCAAATGAAGACCCTTTGAAGTCATATTGCATGGTACCCATTCCACGGTTCTCAACTCTCCAGGTTTAAGGGATTCTTCCTTCAGCTAAAACATGCATGTGGAACCCAGAGTATGATCCAACGTGTGATCGGGAAACGTGTTCAAATGTGTCTCAGTTTTCGTCCCCTGGTACTCGGGTGCAACATTCCAGACGCTTTACTAACACTCTCCCCACTTGGAGAGTCAGTGCCTTTAACCTCCTGTTTGGCCCAGTTTGCAATTTCTGCGGAAAATGAACAGGAATAGGGAGAACCAATGAGAGACTAGCTGGAGGTGTCTGGACGGGCAAATTTAACTCTCATTTCCCACCAGGAAGAGGAATTAACCAAAGGCTCAACGTGCCATGCCAGTACCACACTAGGGCCTGAAGCAATCCTGCAGTGTTGCGGCCAGCTCACAAGAAAACGAGTTGAAGAAAGGAGCTCAGGGGCACTGTAATTCACAAACCTGCAGAGTTATAAATGACAGCTATCGTCCAAAAATATATTGAAGTAAGGCTGCCAAGAGGACTTGAAAGCGGGGCAGAATTGCAGGAAACCGATTTCAGGAGGTAGACTGGAATTGCATGTAAAGCATAGGATAAGAGGCAGAACGTCCACAATGATGCACTTGGCCAAAAAGGGCGTATGCGTTTTTTCCTGAATATATTCAGGAAAAAACGCATACGCCCTTTTTGGCCAACCAAGCAAGCTTGCAAAGGAAATCTGCACTACAATGAACTCTCACTGCCCCCCGGTCAGAAGGGCCATCTGAAAAAAGTGTAAAACCCAGAAAGGCAGGACAGGCCATGGAGAACTGGGAGCCTAGTTAGGCTGATGGGCGGGATGTAAATTGCCAGCAGCCACTCTGGAGAAGTGTATGGTGTTTCCTGAAACATCTAAAAAACAAAGCAACAGAGCCTAGAGCACTTCCACTTATGGTCCTATAGCTTAGGGAAATTAAAATCAAAAAGACACAGCCACCCCAAAATTTGGGACGGCTCTGTTTACACGAACCTCATTTACGGTACAAGTTCAATATCACAGAAAGCGAAAAATGGATAAAGAAGTTGTGGTACTAAGGTACAATGCAATATCACTCAGCAATTAAATCTATGTCATCAGGCCCATAGCAGCATAATGAGTGGATTCAGGTACGATGATTCTAAGTGAAATATGTCACACAGAAAAAGAAACATCATAAGATATCACTAATACACGGAATGTAAACTTGGCTACACAGGAACTGAATTACAAAACAGAATAGGGTCTCAAATGTAGAAAACCAACTTATGCTTGCTTAAGGGGAAAGGTGAGTTGGGGTGCTGCATAAAACCAGAGATTGAAATTAGCACAGATACCTTTCCATAAGCCAAATATGTAATAGGCAAGAGCTACTGCTTGCTCAACGAAGTGGACTCAACACCCCATATTAAACGCCTAAGGATATACCTGACTAGTAAGAATCTTAAAACCTATTGATTTATATGTCTCCGAAAGAGAATCAAGTGTGTGTACAGTGGCATAAACGCAGCAGTGATAGGATTGGTGAGGTTCGGTGAGCAAATGCAGACCCTTTGAAGTCATATTGCATGGTACCCATTCCATGGTTCTCAACTCTCCATGTTTAAGGGATTCTTCCTTCAGCTAAAACATGCATGTGGAACCCAGAGTATGATCCACCGTGTGATCGGGAAACGTGTTCAAATGTGTCTCAGTTTTCGTCCCATGGTACTCGGGTGTAACATTCCAGACGCTTTACTAACACTCTCCCCACTTGGAAAGTCAGTGCCTTTAACCTCCTGTTTGGCCCAGTTTGCAATTTCTGCGGAAAATGAACAGGAATAGGGAGAACCAATGAGAGACTAACTGGAGGTGTCTGGACGGGTAAATTTAACTCTCATTTCCCACCAAGAAGAGGAATTAACCAAAGGCTCGGCGAGCCATGCCGGAACCACATTAGGGCCTGAAGCAATCCTGCGGTGTTGCGGCCAGCTCACAAGAAATCGAGTTGAAGAAAGGAGCTCAGGGACCCTGTAATTCACAAACCTACAGAGTTATACATGACAGCTATCGTCCAAAAATATATTGAAGTAAGGCTGCCAAGAGGACTTGAAAGCGGGGCAGAATTGCAGGAAACCGATTTCAGGAGGTAGACTGGAATTGCATGTAAAGCATAGGAAAAGAGGCAGAACGTCCACAATGATGCACTTGGCCAAAAAGGGCATAGCGTTTTTTCCTGAATATATTCAGGAAAAAACGCATACGCCCTTTTTGGCCAACCAAGCAAGCTTGCAAAGGAAATCTGCACTACAATGAAGTCTCACTGCCTCCCGGTCAGAAGGGCCATCTGAAAAAAGTGTAAAACCCAGAAAGGCAGGACAGGCCATGGAGAACTGGGAGCCTTGTTATGCTGATGGGCGGGATGTAAATTGCCAACAGCCACTCTGGAGAAGTGTATGGTGTTTCCTGAAACATCTAAAAAACAAAGCAACAGAGCCTAGGGCACTTCCACTTATGGTCCTATAGCTTAGGGAAATTAAAGTCAAAAAGACACAGCCACCCCAAAGTTTGGGACGGCTCTGTTTACAAGAAGCTCTTTTACGGTACAAGTTCAATATCGCAGAAAGCGAAAAATGGATAAAGAAGTTGTGGTACTTACGTACAATGCAATATCACTCAGCAATGAAATGTATGTCATCAGGCCAGTAGCAGCATAATAAGTGGATTCAGGTACGATGATTCTAAGTGAAATAAGTCACACAGAAAAAGAAACATCATAAGATATCACTAATACATGGAATGTAAACTTGGCTACACAGGAACTGAATTACAAAACAGAATAGTGTCTCAAATGTAGAAAACCAACTTATGCTTGCTTAAGGGGAAAGGTGAGTTGGGGTGCTGCATAAAACCAGAGATTGAAATTAACACAGATACCTTTCCATAAGCCAAATATGTAATAGACAAGAGCTACTCCTTGCTCAACGAAGTGGACTCAACACCCCATATTAAACGCCTACGAATATACCTGACTAGTAAGAATCTTAAAACCTATGGATTCATATGTCTCCGAAAGAGAATCAAGCGTGTGTACAGCGGCATAAACGCAGCAGTGAAAGGATTGGTGAGGTTCGGTGAGCAAATGAAGACCCTTTGAAGTCATATTGCATGGTACCCATTCCACGGTTCTCAACTCTCCAGGTTTAAGGGATTCTTCCTTCAGCTAAAACATGCATGTGGAACCCAGAGTATGATCCAACGTGTGATCGGGAAACGTCTTCAAATGTGTCTCAGTTTTCGTCCCCTGGTACTCGGGTGCAACATTCCAGACGCTTTACTAACACTCTCCCCACTTGGAGAGTCAGTGCCTTTAACCTCCTGTTTGGCCCAGTTTGCAATTTCTGCAGAAAATGAACAGGAATAGGGAGAACCAATGAGAGACTAGCTGGAGGTGTCTGGACGGGCAAATTTAACTCTCATTTCCCACCAGGAAGAGGAATTAACCAAAGGCTCAGCGTGCCATGCCACTACCACACTAGGGCCTGAAGCAATCCTGCAGTGTTGCGGCCAGCTCACAAGAAAGCGAGATGAAGAAAGGAGCTCAGGGGCACTGTAATTCACAAACCTGCAGAGTTATAAATGACAGCTATCGTCCAAAAATATATTGAAGTAAGGCTGCCAAGAGGACTTGAAAGCGGGGCAGAATTGCAGGAAACCGATTTCAGGAGGTAGACTGGAATTGCATGTAAAGCATAGGAAAAGAGGCAGAACGTCCACAATGATGCACTTGGCCAAAAAGGGCGTATGCGTTTTTTCCTGAATATATTCAGGAAAAAACGCATACGCCCTTTTTGGCCAACCAAGCAAGCTTGCAAAGGAAATCTGCACTACAATGAACTCTCACTGCCCCCCGGTCAGAAGGGCCATCTGAAAAAAGTGTAAAACCCAGAAAGGCAGGACAGGCCATGGAGAACTGGGAGCCTAGTTAGGCTGATGGGCGGGATGTAAATTGCCAACAGCCACTCTGGAGAAGTGTATGGTGTTTCCTGAAACATCTAAAAAACAAAGCAACAGAGCCTAGAGCACTTCCACTTATGGTCCTATAGCTTAGGGAAATTAAAATCAAAAAGACACAGCCACCCCAAAATTTGGGACGGCTCTGTTTACAGGAACCTCATTTACGGTACAAGTTCAATATCACAGAAAGCGAAAAATGGATAAAGAAGTTGTGGTACTAACGTACAATGCAATATCACTCAGCAATTAAATCTATGTCATCAGGCCCATAGCAGCATAATGAGTGGATTCAGGTACGATGATTCTAAGTGAAATATGTCACACAGAAAAAGAAACATCATAAGATATCACTAATACACGGAATGTAAACTTGGCTACACAGGAACTGAATTACAAAACAGAATAGGGTCTCAAATGTAGAAAACCAACTTATGCTTGCTTAAGGGGAAAGGTGAGTTGGGGTGCTGCATAAAACCAGAGATTGAAATTAGCACTGATACCTTTCCATAAGCCAAATATGTAATAGACAAGAGCTACTGCTTGCTCAACGAAGTGGACTCAACACCCCATATTAAACGCCTAAGGATATACCTGACTAGTAAGAATCTTAAAACCTATTGATTTATATGTCTCCGAAAGAGAATCAAGTGTGTGTACAGCGGCATAAACGCAGCAGTGATAGGATTGGTGAGGTTCGGTGAGCAAATGCAGACCCTTTGAAGTCATATTGCATGGTACCCATTCCATGGTTCTCAACTCTCCATGTTTAAGGGATTCTTCCTTCAGCTAAAACACGCATCTGGAACCCAGAGTATGATCCACCGTGTGATCGGGAAACGTGTTCAAATGTGTCTCAGTTTTCGTCCCATGGTACTCGAGTGTAACATTCCAGACGCTTTACTAACACTCTCCCCACTTGGAGAGTCAGTGCCTTTAACCTCCTGTTTGGCCCAGTTTGCAATTTCTGCGGAAAATGAACAGGAATAGGGAGAACCAATGAGAGACTAACTGGAGGTGTCTGGACGGGTAAATTTAACTCTCATTTCCCACCAAGAAGAGGAATTAACCAAAGGCTCGGCGAGCCATGCCGGAACCACACTAGGGCCTGAAGCAATCCTGCGGTGTTGCGGCCAGCTCACAAGAAATCGAGTTGAAGAAAGGAGCTCAGGGACCCTGTAATTCACAAACCTACAGAGTTATACATGACAGCTATCGTCCAAAAATATATTGAAGTAAGGCTGCCAAGAGGACTTGAAAGCGGGGCAGAATTGCAGGAAACCGATTTCAGGAGGTAGACTGGAATTGCATGTAAAGCATAGGAAAAGAGGCAGAACGTCCACAATGATGCACTTGGCCAAAAAGGGCGTAGCGTTTTTTCCTGAATATATTCAGGAAAAAACGCATACGCCCTTTTTGGCCAACCAAGCAAGCTTGCAAAGGAAATCTGCACTACAATGAAGTCTCACTGCCCCCCGGTCAGAAGGGCCATCTGAAAAAAGTGTAAAACCCAGAAAGGCAGGACAGTCCATGGAGAACTGGGAGCCTTGTTATGCTGATGGGCGGGATGTAAATTGTCAACAGCCACTCTGCAGAAGTGTATGGTGTTTCCTGAAACATCTAAAAAACAAAGCAACAGAGCCTAGGGCACTTCCACTTATGGTCCTATAGCTTAGGGAAATTAAAATAAAAAAGAAACACCCACCCCAAAGTTTGGGACGGCTCTGTTTACAAGAAGCTCTTTTACGGTACAAGTTCAATATTGCAGAAAGCGAAAAATGGATAAAGAAGTTGTGGTACTTACGTACAATGCAATATCACTCAGCAATGAAATGTATGTCATCAGGCCAGTAGCAGCATAATGAGTGGATTCAGGTACGATGATTCTAAGTGAAATAAGTCACACAGAAAAAGAAACATCATAAGATATCACTAATACATGGAATGTAAACTTGGCTACACAGGAACTGAATTACAAAACAGAATAGTGTCTCAAATGTAGAAAACCAACTTATGCTTGCTTAAGGGGAAAGGTGAGTTGGGGTGCTGCATAAAACCAGAGATTGAAATTAACACAGATACCTTTCCATAAGCCAAATATGTAATAGACAAGAGCTACTCCTTGCTCAACGAAGTGGACTCAACACCCCATATTAAACGCCTACGAATATACCTGACTAGTAAGAATCTTAAAACCTATGGATTTATATGTCTCCTAAAGAGAATCAAGCGTGTGTACAGTGGCATAAACGTAGCAGTGAAAGGATTGGTGAGGTTCGGTGAGCAAATGAAGACCCTTTGAAGTCATATTGCATGGTACCCATTCCACGGTTCTCAACTCTCCAGGTTTAAGGGATTCTTCCTTCAGCTAAAACATGCATGTGGAACCCAGAGTATGATCCAACGTGTGATCGGGAAACGTGTTCAAATGTGTCTCAGTTTTCGTCCCCTGGTACTCGGGTGCAACATTCCAGACGCTTTACTAACACTCTCCCCACTTGGAGAGTCAGTGCCTTTAACCTCCTGTTTGGCCCAGTTTGAAATTTCTGCAGAAAATGAACAGGAATAGGGAGAACCAATGAGAGACTAGCTGGAGGTGTCTGGACGGGCAAATTTAACTCTCATTTCCCACCAGGAAGAGGAATTAACCAAAGGCTCAGTGTGCCATGCCACTACCACACTAGGGCCTGAAGCAATCCTGCAGTGTTGCAGCCAGCTCACAAGAAAGCGAGTTGAAGAAAGGAGCTCAGGGGCACTGTAATTCACAAACCTGCAGAGTTATAAATGACAGCTATCATCCAAAAATATATTGAAGTAAGGCTGCCAAGAGGACTTGAATGCGGGGCAGAATTGCAGGAAACCGATTTCAGGAGGTAGACTGGAATTGCATGTAAAGCATAGGAAAAGAGGCAGAACGTCTACAATGATGCACTTGGACAAAAAGGGCGTATGCGTTTTTTCCTGAATATATTCAGGAAAAAACGCATACGCCCTTTTTGGCCAACGAAGCAAGCTTGCAAATGAAATCTGCACTACAATGAAGTCTCACTGCCCCCCGGTCAGAAGGGCCATCTGAAAAAAGTGAAAAGCCCAGAAAGGCAGGACAGGCCATGGAGAACTGGGAGCCTAGTTAGGCTGATGGGCGGGATGTAAATTGCCAACAGCCACTCTGCAGAAGTGTATGGTGTTTCCTGAAACATCTAAAAAACAAAGCAACAGAGCCTAGGGCACTTCCACTTATGGTCCTATAGCTTAGGGAAATTAAAATCAAAAAGACACAGCCACCCCAAAATTTGGGACGGCTCTGTTTACAGGAACCTCATTTACGGTACAAGTTCAATATCACAGAAAGCGAAAAATGGATAAAGAAGTTGTGGTACTAACGTACAATGCAATATCACTCAGCAATTAAATCTATGTCATCAGGCCCATAGCAGCATAATGAGTGGATTCAGGTACGATGATTCTAAGTGAAATATGTCACACAGAAAAAGAAACATCATAAGATATCACTAATACACGGAATGTAAACTTGGCTACACAGGAACTGAATTACAAAACAGAATAGGGTCTCAAATGTAGAAAACCAACTTATGCTTGCTTAAGGGGAAAGGTGAGTTGGGGTGCTGCATAAAACCAGAGATTGAAATTAGCACAGATACATTTCCATAATACAAATATGTAATAGACAAGAGCTACTGCTTGCTCAACGAAGTGGACTCAACACCCCATATTAAACGCCTAAGAATATACCTGATTAGTAAGAATCTTAAAACCTATGGATTCATATGTCTCCGAAAGAGAATCAAGTGTGTGTACAGCGGCATAAACGCAGCAGTGATAGGATTGGTGAGGTTCGGTGAGCAAATGCAGACCCTTTGAAGTCATATTGCATGGTACCCATTCCATGGTTCTCAACTCTCCAGGTTTAAGGGATTCTTCCTTCAGCTAAAACATGCATGTGGAACCCAGAGTATGATCCACCGTGTGATCGGGAAACATGTTCAAATGTGTCTCAGTTTTCGTCCCCTGGTACTGGGGTGCAACATTCCAGAAGCTTTACTAACACTCTCCCTACTTGGAGAGTCAGTGCCTTTAACGTCCTGTTTGGCCCAGTTTGCAATTTCTGCGGAAAATGAACAGGAATAGGGAGAACCAATGAGAGACTAGCTGGAGGTGTCTGGACGGGCAAATTTAACTCTCATTTCCCACCAGGAAGAGGAATTAACCAAAGGCTCAGCGAGCCATGCCGGAACCACACTAGGGCCTGAAGCAATCCTGCGGTGTTGCGGCCAGCTCACAAGAAAGCGAGTTGAAGAAAGGAGCTCAGGGGCCCTGTAATTCACAAACCTGCAGAGTTATACATGACAGCTATCATCCAAAAATATATTGAAGTAAGGCTGCCAAGAGGACTTGAAAGCGGGGCAGAATTGCAGGAAACCGATTTCAGGAGGTAGACTGGAATTGCATGTAAAGCATAGGAAAAGAGGCAGAACGTCCACAATGATGCACTTGGCCAGAAAGCGCGTATGCGTTTTTTCCTGAATATATTCAGGAAAAAACGCATATGCCCTTTTTGGCCACCCAAGCAAGCTTGCAAAGGAAATCTGCACTACAATGAAGTCTCACTTCCCCCCGGTCAAAAGGGCCATCTGAAAAAAGTGTAAAATCCAGAAAGGCAAGACAGGCCATGGAGAACTGGGAGCCTTCTTATGCTGATGGGCGGGATGTAAATTGCCAACAGCCACTCTGGAGAAGTGTATGGTGTTTCCTGAAACATCTAAAAAAGAAAGCAACAGAGCCTAGGGCACTTCCACTTATGGTCCTATAGATTAGGGAAATTAAAATCAAAAAGACACAGCCACCCCAAAGTTTGGGATGGCTCTGTTTACAAAAACCTCATTTACGGTACAAGTTCAATATCGCAGAAAGCGAAAAATGGATAAAGAAGTTGTGGTACTTACGTACAATGCAATATCACTCAGCAATGAAATCTATGTCATCAGGCCAGTAGCAGCATAATGAGTGGATTCAGGTACGATGATTCTAAGTGAAATAAGTCACACAGAAAAAGAAACATCATAAGATATCACTAATACACAGAATGTAAACTTGTCTACATAGGAACTGAATTACAAAACAGAATAGGGTCTCAAATGTAGAAAACCAACTTATGCTTGCTTAAGGGGAAAGGTGAGTTGGGGTGCTGCATAAAACCAGAGATTGAAATTAACAAAGATACCTTTCCATAAGACAAATATGTAAAAGACAAGAGCTACTGCTTGCTCAACGAAGTGGACTCAACACCCCATATTAAACGCCTAAGAATATACCTGACTAGTATGAATCTTAAAACCTATGGATATATATGTCTCCAAAAGAGAATCAAGCGTGTGTACAGCAGCATAAACGCATCAGTGATAGGATTGCTGAGGTTCGGTGAGCAAATGAAGACCCTTTGAAGTCATATTGCATGGTACCCATTCCATGATTCTCAACTCTCCAGGTTTAAGGGATTCTTCCTTCAGGTAAAACATACATGAGGAACCCAGAGTATGATCCAACGTGTGATCAGGAAACGTGTTCAAATGTGTCTCAGTTTTCATCCCCTGGTACTCGGGTGCAACATTCCAGACGCTTTACTAACACTCTCCCTACTTGGAGAGTCAGTGCCTTTAAACTCCTGTTTGGCCCAGTTTGCAATTTCTGCGGAAAATGAACAGGAATAGGGAGAACCAATGAGAGACTAGCTGGAGGTGTCTGGACGGGCAAATTTAACTCTCATTTCCCACCAGGAAGAGGAATTAACCAAAGGCTCAGCGAGCCATGCCGGAACCACACTAGGGCCTGAAGCAATCCTGCGGTGTTGCGGCCAGCTCACAAGAAAGCGAGTTGAAGAAAGGAGCTCAGGGGCCCTGTAATTCACAAACCTGCAGAGTTATACATGACAGCTATCGTCCAAAAATATATTGAAGTAAGGCTGCCAAGAGGACTTGAAAGCGGGTCAGAATTGCAGGAAACCGATTTCAGGAGGTAGACTGGAATTGCATGTAAAGCATAGGAAAAGAGGCAGAACGTCCACAATGATGCACTTGGCCAAAAAGGGCGTATGCGTTTTTTCCTGAATATATTCAGGAAAAAACGCATACGCCCTTTTTGGCCAACCAAGCAAGCTTGCAAAGGAAATCTGCACTACAATGAAGTCTCACTGCCCCCCGGTCAAAAGGGCCATCTGAAAAAAGTGTAAAATCCAGAAAGGCAGGACAGTCCATGGAGAACTGGGAGCCTTCTTATGCTGATGGGCGGGATGTAAATTGCCAACAGCCACTCTGGAGAAGTGTATGGTGTTTCCTGAAACATCTAAAAAACAAAGCAACAGAGCCTAGGGCACTTCCACTTATGGTCCTATAGCTTAGGGAAATTAAAATCAAAAAGACACAGCCACCCCAAAGTTTGGGACGGCTCTGTTTACAAAAACCTCATTTACGGTACAAGTTCAATATCGCAGAAAGCGAAAAATGGATAAAGAAGTTGTGGTACTTACGTACAATGCAATATCACTCAGCAATGAAATGTATGTCATCAGGCCAGTACAGCATAATGAGTGGATTCAGGTACGATGATTCTAAGTGAAATAAGTCACACAGAAAAAGAAACATCATAAGATATCACTAATACACGGAATGTAAGCTTGGCTACACAGGAACTGAATTACAAAACAGAACAGGGTCTCAAATGTAGAAAACCAACTTATGCTTGCTTAAGGGGAAAGGTGAGTTGGGGTGCTGCATAAAACCAGAGATTGAAATTAGCACAGATACCTTTCCATAAGCCAAATATGTAATAGACAAGAGCTACTGCTTGCTCAACGAAGTGGACTCAACACCCCATATTAAACGCCTAAGAATATACCTGACTAGTAAGAATCTTAAAACCTATGGATTTATATGTCTCCGAAAGAGAATCTAGCGTGTGTACAGCGGCATAAACGCAGCAGTGATAGGATTGGTGATGTTCGGTGAGCAAATGCAGACCCTTTGAAGTCATATTGCATGGTACACATTCCATGGTTCTCAACTCTCCAGGTTTAAGGGATTCTTCCTTCAGCTAAAACATGCATGTGGAACCCAGAATATGATCCACCATGTGATCGGGAAACATGTTCAAATGTGTCTCAGTTTTCGTCCCCTGGTACTCGGGTGCAACATTCCAGACGTTTTACTAACACTCTCCCCACTTGGAGAGTCAGTGCCTTTAACCTCCTGTTTGGCCCAGTTTGCAATTTCTGCGGAAAATGAACAGGAATAGGGAGAACCAATGAGAGACTAGCTGGAGGTGTCTGGACGGGCAAATTTAACTCTCATTTCCCACCAGGAAGAGGAATTAACCAAAGGCTCAGCGAGCCATGCCGGAACCACACTAGGGCCTGAAGCAATCCTACGGTGTTGCGGCCAGCTCACAAGAAAGCGAGTTGAAGAAAGGAGCTCAGGGGCCCTGTAATTCACAAACCTGCAGAGTTATACATGACAGCTATCGTCCAAAAATATATTGAAGTAAGGCTGCCAAGAGGACTTGAAAGCGGGGCAGAATTGCAGGAAACCGATTTCAGGAGGTAGACTGGAATTGCATGTAAAGCATAGGAAAAGAGGCAGAACGTCCACAATGATGCACTTGGCCAAAAAGGGCGTATGCGTTTTTTCCTGAATATATTCAGGAAAAAACGCATACGAACTTTTTGGCCAACCAAGCAAGCTTGCAAAGGAAATCTGCACTACAATGAAGTCTCACTGCCCCCCGGTCAAAAGGGCCATCTGAAAAAAGTGTAAAATCCAGACAGGCAGGACAGTCCATGGAGAACTGGGAGCCTTGTTATGCTGATGGGCGGGATGTAAATTGCCAACAGCCACTCTGCAGAAGTGTATGGTGTTTCCTGAAACATCTAAAAAACAAAGCAACAGAGCCTAGGGCACTTCCACTTATGGTCCTATAGCTTAGGGAAATTAAAATAAAAAAGACACAGCCACCCCAAAGTTTGGGACAGCTCTGTTTACAAGAACCTCGTTTACGGTACAAGTTCAATATCACAGAAAGCGAAAAATGGATAAAGAAGTTGTGGTACTTTGGTACAATGCAATATCACTCAGCAATGAAATCTATGTCATCAGGCCCATAGCAGCATAATGAGTGGATTCAGGTACGACGATTCTAAGTGAAATATGTCACACAGAAAATGAAACATCATAAGATATCACTAATACATGGAATGTAAACTTGGCTACACAGGAACTGAATTACAAAACAGAATAGGGTCTCAAATGTAGAAAACCAACTTATGCTTGCTTAAGGGGTAAGGTGAGTTGGGGTGCTGCATAAAACCAGAGATTGAAATTAGCACAGATACCTTTCCATAAGACAAATATGTAATAGACAAGAGCTCCTGCTTGCTCAACGAAGTGGACTCAACACCCCATATTAAACGCCTAAGAATATACCTGATTAGTAAGAATCTTAAAACCTATGGATTTATATGTCTCCGAAAGAGAATCAAGCGTGTGTACAGCGGCATAAACGCAGCAGTGAAAGGATTGGTGAGGTTCGGTGAGCAAATGAAGACCCTTTGAAGTCATATTGCATGGTACCCATTCCACGGTTCTCAACTCTCCAGGTTTAAGGGATTCTTCCTTCAGCTAAAACATGCATGTGGAACCCAGAGTATGATCCAACGTGTGATAGGGAAACGTGTTCAAATGTGTCTCAGTTTTCGTCCCCTGGTACTCGGGTGCAACATTCCAGACGCTTTACTAACACTCTCCCCACTTGGAGAGTCAGTGCCTTTAACCTCCTGTTTGGCCCAGTTTGCAATTTCTGCAGAAAATGAACAGCAATAGGGAGAACCAATGAGAGACTAGCTGGAGGTGTCTGGACGGGCAAATTTAACTCTCATTTCCCACCAGGAAGAGGAATTAACCAAAGGCTCAGCGTGCCATGCCAGTACCACACTAGGGCCTGAAGCAATCCTGCAGTGTTGCGGCCAGCTCACAAGAAAACGAGTTGAAGAAACGAGCTCAGGGGCACTGTAATTCACAAACCTGCAGAGTTATAAATGACAGCTATCGTCCAAAAATATATTGAAGTAAGGCTGCCAAGAGGACTTGAAAGCGGGGCAGAATTGCAGGAAACCGATTTCAGGAGGTAGACTGGAATTGCATGTAAAGCATAGGATAAGAGGCAGAACGTCCACAATGATGCACTTGGCCAAAAAGCGCGTATGTGTTTTTTCCTGAATATATTCAGGAAAAAACGCATACGCACTTTTTGGCCAACCAAGCAAGCTTGCAAAGGAAATCTGCACTACAATGAACTCTCACTGCCCCCCGGTCAGAAGGGCCATCTGAAAAAAGTGTAAAACCCAGAAAGGCAAGACAGGCCATGGAGAACTGGGAGCCTAGTTAGGCTGATGGGCGGGATGTAAATTGCCAACAGCCACTCTGGAGAAGTGTATGGTGTTTCCTGAAACATCTAAAAAACAAAGCAACAGAGCCTAGGGCACTTCCACTTATGGTCCTATAGCTTAGGGAAATTAAAATCAAAAAGACACAGCCACCCCAAAATTTGGGACGGCTCTGTTTACAGGAACCTCATTTACGGTACAAGTTCAATATCACAGAAAGCGAAAAATGGATAAAGAAGTTGTGGTACTAACGTACAATGCAATATCACTCAGCAATGAAATCTATGTCATCAGGCCCATAGCAGCATAATGAGTGGATTCAGGTATGATGATTCTAAGTGAAATATGTCACACAGAAAAAGAAACATCATAAGATATCACTAATACACGGAATGTAAACTTGGCTACACAGGAACTGAATTACAAAACAGAATAGGGTCTCAAATGTAGAAAACCAACTTATGCTTGCTTAAGGGGAAAGGTGAGTTGGGGTGCTGCATAAAACCAGAGATTGAAATTAGCACAGATACCTTTCCATAAGCCAAATATGTAATAGACAAGAGCTACTGCTTGCTCAACGAAGTGGACTCAACACCCCATATTAAACGCCTAAGGATATACCTGACTAGTAAGAATCTTAAAACCTATGGATTTATATGTCTCCGAAAGAGAATCAAGTGTGTGTACAGCGGCATAAACGCAGCAGTGATAGGATTGGTGAGGTTCGGTGAGCAAATGCAGACCCTTTGAAGTCATATTGCATGGTACCCATTCCATGGTTCTCAACTCTCCATGTTTAAGGGATTCTTCCTTCAGCTAAAACATGCATGTGGAACCCAGAGTATGATCCACCGTGTGATCGGGAAATGTGTTCAAATGTGTCTCAGTTTTCGTCCCATGGTACTCGGGTGTAACATTCCAAACGCTTTACTAACACTCTCCCCACTTGGAAAGTCAGTGCCTTTAACCTCCTGTTTGGCCCAGTTTGCAATTTCTGCGGAAAATGAACAGGAATAGGGAGAACCAATGAGAGACTAACTGGAGGTGTCTGGATGGGTAAATTTAACTCTCATTTCCCACCAAGAAGAGGAATTAACCAAAGGCTCAGCGAGCCATGCCGGAACCACACTAGGGCCTGAAGCAATCCTGCGGTGTTGCGGCCAGCTCACAAGAAATCGAGTTGAAGAAAGGAGCTCAGGGACCCTGTAATTCACAAACCTACAGAGTTATACATGACAGCTATCGTCCAAAAATATATTGAAGTAAGGCTGCCAAGAGGACTTGAAAGCGGGGCAGAATTGCAGGAAACCGATTTCAGGAGGTAGACTGGAATTGCATGTAAAGCATAGGAAAAGAGGCAGAACGTCCACAATGATGCACTTGGCCAAAAAGGGCGTAGCGTTTTTTCCTGAATATATTCAGGAAAAAACGCATACGCACTTTTTGGCCAACCAAGCAAGCTTGCAAAGGAAATCTGCACTACAATGAAGTCTCACTGCCCCCTGGTCAGAAGGGCCATCTGAAAAAAGTGTAAAACCCAGAAAGGCAGGACAGGCCATGGAGAACTGGGAGCCTTGTTATGCTGATGGGCGGGATGTAAATTGCCAACAGCCACTCTGGAGAAGTGTATGGTGTTTCCTGAAACATCTAAAAAACAAAGCAACAGAGCCTAGGGCATTTCCACTTATGGTCCTATAGCTTAGGGAAATTAAAATCAAAAAGACACAGCCACCCCAAAGTATGGGACGGCTCTGTTTACAAGAAGCTCTTTTACGGTACAAGTTCAATATCGCAGAAAGCGAAAAATGGATAAAGAAGTTGTGGTACTTACGTACAATGCAATATCACTCAGCAATGAAATGTATGTCATCAGGCCAGTAGCAGCATAATGAGTGGATTCAGGTACGATGATTCTAAGTGAAATAAGTCACACAGAAAAAGAAACATCATAAGATATCACTAATACATGGAATGTAAACTTGGCTACACAGGAACTGAATTACAAAACAGAATAGTGTCTCAAATGTAGAAAACCAACTTATGCTTGCTTAAGGGGAAAGGTGAGTTGGGGTGCTGCATAAAACCAGAGATTGAAATTAACACAGATACCTTTCCATAAGCCAAATATGTAATAGACAAGAGCTACTCCTTGCTCAACGAAGTGGACTCAACACCCCATATTAAACGCCTACGAATATACCTGACTAGTAAGAATCTTAAAACCTATGGATTTATATGTCTCCGAAAGAGAATCAAGCGTGTGTACAGTGGCATAAACGTAGCAGTGAAAGGATTGGTGATGTTCGGTGAGCAAATGCAGACCCTTTGTAGTCATATTGCATGGTACCCATTCCATGGTTCTCAACTCTCCAGGTTTAAGGGATTCTTCCTTCAGCTAAAACATGCATGTGGAACCCAGAGTATGATCCACCATGTGATCGGGAAACATGTTCAAATGTGTCTCAGTTTTCGTCCCCTGGTACTCGGGTGCAACATTCCAGACGCTTTACTAACACTCTCCCCACTTGGAGAGTCAGTGCCTTTAACCTCCTGTTTGGCCCAGTTTGCAATTTCTGCGGAAAATGAACAGGAATAGGGAGAACCAATGAGAGACTAGCTGGAGGTGTCTGGACGGGCAAATTTAACTCTCATTTCCCACCAGGAAGAGGAATTAACCAAAGGCTCAGCGAGCCATGCCGGAACCACACTAGGGCCTGAAGCAATCCTACGGTGTTGCGGCCAGCTCACAAGAAAGCGAGTTGAAGAAAGGAGCTCAGGGGCCCTGTAATTCACAAACCTGCAGAGTTATACATGACAGCTATCGTCCAAAAATATATTGAAGTAAGGCTGCCAAGAGGACTTGAAAGCGGGGCAGAATTGCAGGAAACCGATTTCAGGAGGTAGACTGGAATTGCATGTAAAGCATAGGAAAAGAGGCAGAACGTCCACAATGATGCACTTGGACAAAAAGGGCGTATGCGTTTTTTCCTGAATATATTCAGGAAAAAACGCATACGCCCTTTTTGGCCAACGAAGCAAGCTTGCAAATGAAATCTGCACTACAATGAAGTCTCACTGCCCCCCGGTCAGAAGGGCCATCTGAAAAAAGTGTAAAACCCAGAAAGGCAGGACAGGCCATGGAGAACTGGGAGCCTAGTTAGGCTGATGGGCGGGATGTAAATTGCCAACAGCCACTCTGCAGAAGTGTATGGTGTTTCCTGAAACATCTAAAAAACAAAGCAACAGAGCCTAGGGCACTTCCATTTTTGGAACTATAGATTAGTGAAATTAAAATCAAAAAGACACAGCCACCCCAAAGTTTGGGACGGCTCTGTTTACAGGAACCTCATTTACGGTACAAGTTCAATATCACAGAAAGCGAAAAATGGATAAAGAAGTTGTGGTACTAACGTACAATGCAATATCACTCAGCAATTAAATCTATGTCATCAGGCCCATAGCAGCATAATGAGTGGATTCAGGTACGATGATTGTAAGTGAAATATGTCACACAGAAAAAGAAACATCATAAGATATCACTAATACACGGAATGTAAACTTGGCTACACAGGAACTGAATTACAAAACAAAATAGGGTCTCAAATGTAGAAAACCAACTTATGCTTGCTTAAGGGGAAAGGTGAGTTGGGGTGCTGCATAAAACCAGAGATTGAAATTAGCACAGATACATTTCCATAATACAAATATGTAATAGACAAGAGCTACTGCTTGCTCAACGAAGTGGACTCAACACCCCATATTAAACGCCTAAGAATATACCTGATTAGTAAGAATCTTAAAACCTATGGATTCATATGTCTCCGAAAGAGAATCAAGTGTGTGTACAGCGGCATAAACGCAGCACTGATAGGATTGGTGAGGTTCGGTGAGCAAATGCAGACCCTTTGAAGTCATATTGCATGGTACCCATTCCATGGTTCTCAACTCTCCAGGTTTAAGGGATTCTTCCTTCAGCTAAAACATGCATGTGGAACCCAGAGTATGATCCACCGTGTGATCGGGAAACATGTTCAAATGTGTCTCAGTTTTCGTCCCCTGGTACTGGGGTGCAACATTCCAGAAGCTTTACTAACACTCTCCCCACTTGGAGAGTCAGTGCCTTTAACCTCCTGTTTGGCCCAGTTTGCAATTTCAGCGGAAAATGAACAGGAATAGGGAGAACCAATGAGAGACTAGCTGGAGGTGTCTGGACGGGCAAATTTAACTCTCATTTCCCACCAGGAAGAGGAATTAACCAAAGGCTCAGCGAGCCATGCCGGAACCACACTAGGGCCTGAAGCAATCCTGCGGTGTTGCGGCCAGCTCACAAGAAAACGAGTTGAAGAAAGGAGCTCAGGGGCCCTGTAATTCACAAACCTGCAGAGTTATACATGACAGCTATCATCCAAAAATATATTGAAGTAAGGCTGCCAAGAGGACTTGAAAGCGGGGCAGAATTGCAGGAAACCGATTTCAGGAGGTAGACTGGAATTGCATGTAAAGCATAGGAAAAGAGGCAGAACGTCCACAATGATGCACTTGGCCAGAAAGCGCGTATGCGTTTTTTCCTGAATATATTCAGGAAAAAACGCATATGCCCTTTTTGGCCACCCAAGCAAGCTTGCAAAGGAAATCTGCACTACAATGAAGTCTCACTTCCCCCCGGTCAAAAGGGCCATCTGAAAAAAGTGTAAAATCCAGAAAGGCAAGACAGGCCATGGAGAACTGGGAGCCTTCTTATGCTGATGGGCGGGATGTAAATTGCCAACAGCCACTCTGGAGAAGTGTATGGTGTTTCCTGAAACATCTAAAAAACAAAGCAACAGAGCCTAGGGCACTTCCACTTATGGTCCTATATCTTAGGGAAATTAAAATCAAAAAGACACAGCCACCCCAAAGTTTGGGACAGCTCTGTTTACAAGAACCTCGTTTACGGTACAAGTTCAATATCGCAGAAAGCGAAAAATGGATAAAGAAGTTGTGGTACTTACGTACAATGCAATATCACTCAGCAATGAAATCTATGTCATCAGGCCAGTAGCAGCATAATGAGTGGATTCAGGTACTATGATTCTAAGTGAAATATGTCACACAGAAAAAGAAACATCATAA
Source organism: Pseudorca crassidens (assembly GCF_039906515.1). Taxonomy (NCBI): domain Eukaryota; kingdom Metazoa; phylum Chordata; class Mammalia; order Artiodactyla; family Delphinidae; genus Pseudorca; species Pseudorca crassidens. The sequence goes on from NW_027136301.1 coordinate 4,731,218, forward strand.
GATATCACTAATACACGGAATGTAAACTTGGCTACACAGGAACTGAATTACAAAACAGAATAGGGTCTCAAATGTAGAAAACCAACTTATGCTTGCTTAAGGGGAAAGGTGAGTTGGGGTGCTGCATAAAACCAGAGATTGAAATTAGCACAGATACCTTTCCATAAGACAAATATGTAATAGACAAGAGCTACTGCTTGCTCAACGAAGTGGACTCAACACCCCATATTAAACGCCTAAGAATATACCTGACTAGTAAGAATCTTAAAACCTATGGATTTATATGTCTCCGAAAGAGAATCAAGCGTGTGTACAGCGGCATAAATGCAGCAGTGATAGGATTGGTGAGGTTCGGTGAGCAAATGCAGACCCTTTGAAGTCATATTGCATGGTACCCATTCCATGGTTCTCAACTCTCCAGGTTTAAGGGATTCTTCCTTCAGCAAAAACATGCATGTGGAACCCAGAGTATGATCCACCGTGTGATCGGGAAACATGTTCAAATGTGTCTCAGTTTTCGTCCCCTGGTACTCGGGTGCAACATTCCAGACGCTTTACTAACACTCTCCCCACTTGGAGAGTCAGTGCCTTTAACCTGCTGTTGGGCCCAGTTTGCAATTTCTGCAGAAAATGAACAGGAATAGGGAGAACCAATGAGAGACTAGCTGGAGGTGTCTGGACGGGCAAATTTAACTCTCATTTCCCACCAGGAAGAGGAATTAACCAAAGGCTCAGCGAGCCATGCCGGAACCACACTAGGGCCTGAAGCAATCCTGCAGTGTTGCGGCCAGCTCACAAGAAATCGAGTTGAAGAAAGGAGCTCAGGGACCCTGTAATTCACAAACCTGCAGAGTTATACATGACAGCTATCGTCCAAAAATATATTGAAGTAAGGCTGCCAAGAGGAGTTGAAAGCGGGGCAGAATTGCAGGAAACCGATTTCAGGAGGTAGACTGGAATTGCATGTAAAGCATAGGAAAAGAGGCAGAACGTCCACAATGATGCACTTGGCCAAAAAGGGCGTATGCGTTTTTTCCTAAATATATTCAGGAAAAAACGCATATGCCCTTTTTGGCCACCCAAGCAAGCTTGCAAAGGAAATCTGCACTACAATGAAGTCTCACTGCCCCCCGGTAAAAAGGGCCATCTGAAAAAAGTGTAAAATCCAGAAAGGCAGGACAGGCCATGGAGAACTGGGAGCCTAGTTAGGCTGAAGGGCGGGATGTAAATTGCCAACAGCCACTCTGGAGAAGTGTATGGTGTTTCCTGAAACATCTAAAAAACAAAGCAACAGAGCCTAGAGCACTTCCACTTATGGTCCTATAGCTTAGGGAAATTAAAATCAAAAAGACACAGCCACCCCAAAATTTGGGACGGCTCTGTTTACAGGAACCTCATTTACGGTACAAGTTCAATATCGCAGAAAGCGAAAAATGGATAAAGAAGTTGTGGTACTTACGTACAATGCAATATCACTCAGCAATTAAATCTATGTCATCAGGCCAGTAGCAGCATAATGAGTGGATTCAGGTACGATGATTCTAAGTGAAACAAGTCACACAGAAAAAGAAACATCATAAGATATCACTAATACACGGAATGTAAACTTGGCTACACAGGAACTGAATTACAAAACAGAATAGGGTCTCAAATGTAGAAAACCAACTTATGCTTGCTTAAGGGGAAAGGTGAGTTGGGGTGCTGCATAAAACCAGAGATTGAAATTAACACAGATACCTTTCCATAAGCCAAATATGTAATAGACAAGAGCTACTCCTTGCTCAACGAAGTGGACTCAACACCCCATATTAAACGCCTAAGAATATACCTGACTAGTAAGAATCTTAAAACCTATGGATTTATATGTCTCCGAAAGAGAATCAAGTGTGTGTACAGCGGCATAAACGCAGCAGTGATAGGATTGGTGAGGCTCGGTGAGCAAATGCAGACCCTTTGAAGTCATATTGCATGGTACCCATTCCATGGGTCTCAACTCTCCAGGTTTAAGGGATTCTTCTTTCAGCTAAAACATTTATGTGGAACCCAGAGTATGATCCACCGTGTGATCGGGAAACATGTTCAAATGTGTCTCAGTTTTCGTCCCCTGGTACTCGGGTGCAACATTCCAGACGCTTTACTAACACTCTCCCCACTTGGAGAGTCAGTGCCTTTAACCTCCTGTTTGGCCCAGTTTGCAATTTCTGCGGAAAATGAACAGGAATAGGGAGAACACATGAGAGACTAGCTGGAGGTGTCTGGACGGGCAAATTTAACTCTCATTTCCCACCAGGAAGAGGAATTAACCAAAGGCTCAGCGAGCCATGCCGGAACTACACTAGGGCCTGAAGCAATCCTGCGGTGTTGCGGCCAGCTCACAAGAAAGCGAGTTGAAGAAAGGAGCTCAGGGTCCCTGTAATTCACAAACCTGCAGAGTTATACATGACAGCTATCATCCAAAAATATATTGAAGTAAGGCTGCCAAGAGGACTTGAAAGCGGGGCCGAATTGCAGGAAACCGATTTCAGGAGGTAGACTGGAATTGCATGTAAAGCATAGGAAAAGAGGCAGAACGTCCACAATGATGCACTTGGCCAAAAAGCGCGTATGCGTTTTTTCCTGAATATATTCAGGAAAAAACGCATATGCCCTTTTTGGCCACCCAAGCAAGCTTGCAAAGGAAATCTGCACTACAATGAAGTCTCACTGCCCCCGGTCAAAAGGGCCATCTGAAAAAAGTGTAAAATCCAGAAAGGCAAGACAGGCCATGGAGAACTGAGAGCCTTCTTATGCTGATGGGCGGGATGTAAATTGCCAACAGCCACTCTGGAGAAGTGTATGGTGTTTCCTGAAACATCTAAAAAACAAAGCAACAGAGCCTAGGGCACTTCCACTTATGGTCCTATAGCTTAGGGAAATTAAAATCAAAAAGACACAGCCACCCCAAAGTTTGGGACAGCTCGGTTTACAAGAACCTCGTTTACGGTACAAGTTCAATATCGCAGAAAGCGAAAAATGGATAAAGAAGTTGTGGTACTTACGTACAATGCAATATCACTCAGCAATGAAATCTATGTCATCAGGCCAGTAGCAGCATAATGAGTGGATTCAGGTACGATGATTCTAAGTGAAATAAGTCACACAGAAAAAGAAACATCATAAGATATCACTAATACACGGAATGTAATCTTGGCTACACAGGAACTGAATTACAAAACAGAACAGGGTCTCAAATGTAGAAAACCAACTTATGCTTGCTTAAGGGGAAAGGTGAGTTGGGGTGCTGCATAAAACCAGAGATTGAAATTAGCACAGATACCTTTCCATAAGCCAAATATGTAATAGACAAGAGCTACTGCTTGCTCAACGAAGTGGACTCAACACCCCATATTAAACGCCTAAGAATATACCTGACTAGTAAGAATCTTAAAACCTATGGATTTATATGTCTCCGAAAGAGAATCTAGCGTGTGTACAGCGGCATAAACGCAGCAGTGATAGGATTGGTGATGTTCGGTGAGCAAATGCAGACCCTTTGAAGTCATATTGCATGGTACCCATTCCATGGTTCTCAACTCTCCAGGTTTAAGGGATTCTTCCTTCAGCTAAAACATGCATGTGGAACCCAGAGTATGATCCACCATGTGATCGGGAAACATGTTCAAATGTGTCTCAGTTTTCGTCCCCTGGTACTCGGGTGCAACATTCCAGACGCTTTACTAACACTCTCCCCACTTGGAGAGTCAGTGCCTTTAACCTCCTGTTTGGCCCAGTTTGCAATTTCTGCGGAAAATGAACAGGAATAGGGAGAACCAATGAGAGACTAGCTGGAGGTGTCTGGACGGGCAAATTTAACTCTCATTTCCCACCAGGAAGAGGAATTAACCAAAGGCTCAGCGAGCCATGCCGGAACCACACTAGGGCCTGAAGCAATCCTACGGTGTTGCGGCCAGCTCACAAGAAAGCGAGTTGAAGAAAGGAGCTCAGGGGCCCTGTAATTCACAAACCTGCAGAGTTATACATGACAGCTATCGTCCAAAAATATATTGAAGTAAGGCTGCCAAGAGGACTTGAAAGCGGGGCAGAATTGCAGGAAACCGATTTCAGGAGGTAGACTGGAATTGCATGTAAAGCATAGGAAAAGAGGCAGAACGTCCACAATGATGCACTTGGCCAAAAAGGGCGTATGCGTTTTTTCCTGAATATATTCAGGAAAAAACGCATACGAACTTTTTGGCCAACCAAGCAAGCTTGCAAAGGAAATCTGCACTACAATGAAGTCTCACTGCCCCCCGGTCAAAAGGGCCATCTGAAAAAAGTGTAAAATCCAGAAAGGCAGGACAGTCCATGGAGAACTGGGAGCCTTGTTATGCTGATGGGCGGGATGTAAATTGCCAACAGCCACTCTGCAGAAGTGTATGGTGTTTCCTGAAACATATAAAAAACAAAGCAACAGAGCCTAGGGCACTTCCACTTATGGTCCTATAGCTTAGGGAAATTAAAATAAAAAAGAAACAGCCACCCCAAAGTTTGGGACAGCTCTGTTTACAAGAACCTCGTTTACGGTACAAGTTCAATATCACAGAAAGCGAAAAATGGATAAAGAAGTTGTGGTACTTTGGTACAATGCAATATCACTCAGCAATGAAATCTATGTCATCAGGCCCATAGCAGCATAATGAGTGGATTCAGGTACGACGATTCTAAGTGAAATATGTCACACAGAAAATGAAACATCATAAGATATCACTAATACATGGAATGTAAACTTGGCTACACAGGAACTGAATTACAAAACAGAATAGGGTCTCAAATGTAGAAAACCAACATATGCTTGCTTAAGGGGTAAGGTGAGTTGGGGTGCTGCATAAAACCAGAGATTGAAATTAGCACAGATACCTTTCCATAAGCCAAATATGTAATAGACAAGAGCTACTGCTTGCTCAACGAAGTGGACTCAACACCCCATATTTAACGCCTAAGAATATACCTGATTAGTAAGAATCTTAAAACCTATGGATTTATATGTCTCCGAAAGAGAATCAAGTGTGTGTACAGCGGCATAAACGCAGCAGTGATAGGATTGGTGAGGCTCGGTGAGCAAATGCAGACCCTTTGAAGTCATATTGCATGGTACCCATTCCATGGGTCTCAACTCTCCAGGTTTAAGGGATTCTTCTTTCAGCTAAAACATTTATGTGGAACCCAGAGTATGATCCACCGTGTGATCGGGAAACATGTTCAAATGTGTCTCAGTTTTCGTCCCCTGGTACTCGGGTGCAACATTCCAGACGCTTTACTAACACTCTCCCCACTTGGAGAGTCAGTGCCTTTAACCTCCTGTTTGGCCCAGTTTGCAATTTCTGCGGAAAATGAACAGGAATAGGGAGAACACATGAGAGACTAGCTGGAGGTGTCTGGACGGGCAAATTTAACTCTCATTTCCCACCAGGAAGAGGAATTAACCAAAGGCTCAGCGAGCCATTCCGGAACTACACTAGGGCCTGAAGCAATCCTGCGGTGTTGCGGCCAGCTCACAAGAAAGCGAGTTGAAGAAAGGAGCTCAGGGTCCCTGTAATTCACAAACCTGCAGAGTTATACATGACAGCTATCATCCAAAAATATATTGAAGTAAGGCTGCCAAGAGGACTTGAAAGCGGGGCCGAATTGCAGGAAACCGATTTCAGGAGGTAGACTGGAATTGCATGTAAAGCATAGGAAAAGAGGCAGAACGTCCACAATGATGCACTTGGCCGAAAAGCGCGTATGCGTTTTTTCCTGAATATATTCAGGAAAAAACGCATATGCCCTTTTTGGCCACCCAAGCAAGCTTGCAAAGGAAATCTGCACTACAATGAAGTCTCACTGCCCCCGGTCAAAACGGCCATCTGAAAAAAGTGTAAAATCCAGAAAGGCAAGACAGGCCATGGAGAACTGAGAGCCTTCTTATGCTGATGGGCGGGATGTAAATTGCCAACAGCCACTCTGGAGAAGTGTATGGTGTTTCCTGAAACATCTAAAAAACAATGCAACAGAGCCTAGGGCACTTCCACTTATGGTCCTATAGCTTAGGGAAATTAAAATCAAAAAGACACAGCCACCCCAAAGTTTGGGACGGCTCTGTTTACAAGAACCTCGTTTACGGTATAAGTTCAATATCACAGAAAGCTAAAAATGGATAAAGAAGTTGTGGTACTAACGTACAATGCAATATCACTCAGCAATGAAATCTATGTCATCAGGCCCATAGCAGCATAATGAGTGGATTCAGGTACGATGATTCTAAGTGAAATATGTCACACAGAAAAAGAAACATCATAAGATATCACTAATACACGTAATGTAAACTTGGCTACACAGGAACTGAATTACAAAACAGAACAGTGTCTCAAATGTAGAAAACCAACTTATGCTTGCTTAAGGGGAAAGGTGAGTTGGGGTGCTGCATAAAACCAGAGATTGAAATTAGCACAGATACCTTTCCATAAGCCAAATATGTAATAGACAAGAGCTACTGCTTGCTCAACGAAGTGGACTCAACACCCCATATTAAACGCCTAAGAATATACCTGACTAGTAAGAATCTTAAAACCTATGGATTTATATGTCTCCGAAAGAGAATCAAGTGTGTGTACAGCGGCATAAACGCAGCAGTGATAGGATTGGTGAGGTTCGGTGAGCAAATGCAGACCCTTTGAAGTCATATTGCATGGTACCCATTCCATGGTTCTCAACTCTCCATGTTTAAGGGATTCTTCCTTCAGCTAAAACATGCATGTGGAACCCAGAGTATGATCCACCGTGTGATCGGGAAACGTGTTCAAATGTGTCTCAGTTTTCGTCCCCTGGTACTCGGGTGCAACATTCCAGACGCTTTACTAACACTCTCCCCACTTGGAGAGTCAGTGCCTTTAACCTCCTGTTTGGCCCAGTTTGCAATTATTGCGGAAAATGCACAGGAATAGGGAGAACCAATGAGAGACTAACTGGAGGTGTCTGGACGGGCAAATTTAACTCTCATTTCCCACCAGGAAGAGGAATTAACCAAAGGCTCAGCGTGCCATGCCAGTACCACACTAGGGCCTGAAGCAATCCTGCAGTGTTGCGGCCAGCTCACAAGAAAGCGAGTTGAAGAAAGGAGCTCAGGGGCACTGTAATTCACAAACCTGCAGAGTTATAAATGACAGCTATCGTCCAAAAATATATTGAAGTAAGGCTGCCAAGAGGACTTGAATGCGGGGCAGAATTGCAGGAAACCGATTTCAGGAGGTAGACTGGAATTGCATGTAAAGCATAGGAAAACAGGCAGAACGTCCACAATGATGCACTTGGCCAAAAAGGGCGTAGCGTTTTTTCCTGAATATATTCAGGAAAAAACGCATACGAACTTTTTGGCCAACCAAGCAAGCTTGCAAAGGAAATCTGCACTACAATGAAGTCTCACTGCCCCCCGGTCAGAAGGGCCATCTGAAAAAAGTGTAAAACCCAGAAAGGCAGGACAGGCCATGGAGAACTGGGAGCCTTGTTATGCTGATGGGCGGGATGTAAATTGCCAACAGCCACTCTGAAGAAGTGTATGGTGTTTCCTGAAACATCTAAAAAACAAAGCAACAGAGCCTAGGGCACTTCCACTTATGGTCCTATAGCTTAGGGAAATTAAAATCAAAAAGACACAGCCACCCCAAAGTCTGGGACGGCTCTGTTTACAAGAAGCTCTTTTACGGTACAAGTTCAATATCGCAGAAAGCGAAAAATGGATAAAGAAGTTGTGGTACTTACGTATAATGCAATATCACTCAGCAATGAAATGTATGTCATCAGGCCAGTAGCAGCATAATGAGTGGATTCAGGTACGATGATTCTAAGTGAAATAAGTCACACAGAAAAAGAAACATCATAAGATATCACTAATACACGGAATGTAAACTTGGCTACACAGGAACTGAATTACAAAACAGAATAGTGTCTCAAATGTAGAAAACCAACTTATGCTTGCTTAAGGGGAAAGGTGAGTTGGGGTGCTGCATAAAACCAGAGATTGAAATTAACACAGATACCTTTCCATAAGCCAAATATGTAATAGACAAGAGCTACTCCTTGCTCAACGAAGTGGACTCAACACCCCATATTAAACGCCTAAGAATATACCTGACTAGTAAGAATCTTAAAACCTATGGATTTATATGTCTCCGAAAGAGAATCAAGCGTGTGTACAGTAGCATAAACGTAGCAGTGAAAGGATTGGTGAGGTTCGGTGAGCAAATGAAGACCCTTTGAAGTCATATTGCATGGTACCCATTCCACGGTTCTCAACTCTCCAGGTTTAAGGGATTCTTCCTTCAGCTAAAACATGCATGTGGAACCCAGAGTATGATCCAACGTGTGATCGGGAAACGTGTTCAAATGTGTCTCAGTTTTCGTCCCCTGGTACTCGGGTGCAACATTCCAGACGCTTTACTAACACTCTCCCCACTTGGAGAGTCAGTGCCTTTAACCTCCTGTTTGGCCCAGTTTGCAATTTCTGCAGAAAATGAACAGGAATAGGGAGAACCAATGAGAGACTAGCTGGAGGTGTCTGGACGGGCAAATTTAACTCTCATTTCCCACCAGGAAGAGGAATTAACCAAAGGCTCAGTGTGCCATGCCACTACCACACTAGGGCCTGAAGCAATCCTGCGGTGTTGCGGCCAGCTCACAAGAATGCGAGTTGAAGAAAGGAGCTCAGGGGCACTGTAATTCACAAACCTGCAGAGTTATAAATGACAGCTATCGTCCAAAAATATATTGAAGTAAGGCTGCCAAGAGGACTTGAAAGCGGGGCAGAATTGCAGGAAACCGATTTCAGGAGGTAGACTGGAATTGCATGTAAAGCATAGGAAAAGAGGCAGAACGTCCACAATGATGCACTTGGCCAAAAAGGGCGTATGCGTTTTTTCCTGAATATATTCAGGAAAAAACGCATATGCCCTTTTTGGCCAACCAAGCAAGCTTGCAAAGGAAATCTGCACTACAATGAAGTCTCACTGCCCCCCGGTTAAAAGGGCCATCTGAAAAAAGTGTAAAATCCAGAAAGGCAGGACAGTCCATGGAGAACTGGGAGCCTTGTTATGCTGATGGGCGGGATGTAAATTGCCAACAGCCACTCTGCAGAAGTGTATGGTGTTTCCTGAAACATCTAAAACACAAAGCAACAGAGCCTAGGGCACTTCCACTTATGGTCCTATAGCTTAGGGAAATTAAAATCAAAAAGACACAGCCACCCCAAAGTTTGGGACGGCTCTGTTTACAAGAAGCTCTTTTACGGTACACGTTCAATATAGCAGAAAGCGAAAAATGGATAAAGTAGTTGTGGTACTTACGTACAATGCAATATCACTCAGCAATGAAATGTATGTCATCAGGCCAGTAGCAGCATAATGAGTGGATTCAGGTACGATGATTCTAAGTGAAATAAGTCACACAGAAAAAGAAACATCATAAGATATCACTAATACACGGAATGTAAGCTTGGCTACACAGGAACTGAATTACAAAACAGAACAGGGTCTCAAATGTAGAAAACCAACTTATGCTTGCTTAAGGGGAAAGGTGAGTTGGGGTGCTGCATAAAACCAGAGATTGAAATTAGCACAGATACCTTTCCATAAGCCAAATATGTAATAGACAAGAGCTACTGCTTGCTCAACGAAGTGGTCTCAACACCCCATATTAAACGCCTAAGAATATACCTGACTAGTAAGAATCTTAAAACCTATGGATTTATATGTCTCCGAAAGAGAATCTAGCGTGTGTACAGCGGCATAAACGCAGCAGTGATAGGATTGGTGGTGTTCGGTGAGCAAATGCAGACCCTTTGAAGTCATATTGCATGGTACCCATTCCATGGTTCTCAACTCTCCATGTTTAAGGGATTCTTCCTTCAGCTAAAACATGCATGTGGAACCCAGAGTATGTTCCACCATGTGATCGGGAAACATGTTCAAATGTGTCTCAGTTTTCGTCCCCTGGTACTCGGGTGCAACATTCCAGACGCTTTACTAACACTCTCCCCACTTGGAGAGTCAGTGCCTTTAACGTCCTGTTTGGCCCAGTTTGCAATTTCTGCAGAAAATGAACAGGAATAGGGAGAACCAATGAGAGACTAGCTGGAGGTGTCTGGATGGGCAAATTTAACTCTCATTTCCCACCAGGAAGAGGAATTAACCAAAGGCTCAGCGAGCCATGCCGGAACCACACTAGGGACTGAAGCAATCCTGCGGTGTTGCGGCCAGCTCACAAGAATGCGAGTTGAAGAAAGGAGCTCAGGGGCCCTGTAATTCACAAACCTGCAGAGTTATACATGACAGCTATCGTCCAAAAATATATTGAAGTAAGCCTGCCAAGAGGACTTGAAAGCGGGGCAGAATTGCAGGAAACCGATTTCAGGAGGTAGACTGGAATTGCATGTAAAGCATAGGAAAAGAGGCAGAACGTCCACAATGATGCACTTGGCCAAAAAGGGCGTATGCGTTTTTTCCTGAATATATTCAGGAAAAAACGCATACGCCCTTTTTGGCCAACCAAGCAAGCTTGCAAAGGAAATCTGCACTACAATGAAGTCTCACTGCCCCCCGGTCAGAAGGGCCATCTGAAAAAAGTGTAAAACCCAGAAAGGCAGGACAGGCCATGGAGAACTGGGAGCCTTGTTATGCTGATGGGCGGGATGTAAATTGCCAACAGCCACTCTGGAGAAGTGTATGGTGTTTCCTGAAACATCTAAAAAACAAAGCAACAGAGCCTAGGGCACTTCCACTTATGGTCCTATAGCTTAGGGAAATTAAAATCAAAAAGACACAGCCACCCCAAAGTTTGGGACGGCTCTGTTTACAAGAAGCTCTTTTACGGTACAAGTTCAATATCACAGAAAGCGAAAAATGGATAAAGAAGTTGTGGTACTTACGTACAATGCAATATCACTCAGCAATGAAATGTATGTCATCAGGCCAGTAGCAGCATAATGAGTGGATTCAGGTACGATGATTCTAAGTGAAATAAGTCACACAGAAAAAGAAACATCATAAGATATCACTAATACATGGAATGTAAACTTGGCTACACAGGAACTGAATTACAAAACAGAATAGTGTCTCAAATGTAGAAAACCAACTTATGCTTGCTTAAGGGGAAAGGTGAGTTGGGGTGCTGCATAAAACCAGAGATTGAAATTAACACAGATACCTTTCCATAAGCCAAATATGTAATAGACAAGAGCTACTCCTTGCTCAACGAAGTGGACTCAACACCCCATATTAAACGCCTAAGAATATACCTGACTAGTAAGAATCTTAAAACCTATGGATTCATATGTCTCCGAAAAAGAATCAAGCGTGTGTACAGTGGCATAAACGTAGCAGTGAAAGGATTGGTGAGGTTCGGTGAGCAAATGAAGACCCTTTGAAGTCATATTGCATGGTACCCATTCCACGGTTCTCAACTCTCCAGGTTTAAGGGATTCTTCCTTCAGCTAAAACATGCATGTGGAACCCAGAGTATGATCCAACGTGTGATCGGGAAACGTGTTCAAATGTGTCTCAGTTTTCGTCCCCTGGTACTCGGGTGCAACATTCCAGACGCTTTACTAACACTCTCCCCACTTGGAGAGTCAGTGCCTTTAACCTCCTGTTTGGCCCAGTTTGCAATTTCTGCGGAAAATGAACAGGAATAGGGAGAACCAATGAGAGACTAGCTGGAGGTGTCTGGACGGGCAAATTTAACTCTCATTTCCCACCAGGAAGAGGAATTAACCAAAGGCTCAGCGAGCCATGCCGGAACCACACTAGGGCCTGAAGCAATCCTACGGTGTTGCGGCCAGCTCACAAGAAAGCGAGTTGAAGAAAGGAGCTCAGGGGCCCTGTAATTCACAAACCTGCAGAGTTATAAATGACAGCTATCGTCCAAAAATATATTGAAGTAAGGCTGCCAAGAGGACTTGAAAGCGGGGCAGAATTGCAGGAAACCGATTTCAGGAGGTAGACTGGAATTGCATGTAAAGCATAGGAAAAGAGGCAGAACGTCCACAATGATGCACTTGGCCAAAAAGGGCGTATGCGTTTTTTCCTGAATATATTCAGGAAAAAACGCATACGAACTTTTTGGCCAACCAAGCAAGCTTGCAAAGGAAATCTGCACTACAATGAAGTCTCACTGCCCCCCGGTCAAAAGGGCCATCTGAAAAAAGTGTAAAATCCAGAAAGGCAGGACAGTCCATGGAGAACTGGGAGCCTTGTTATGCTGATGGGCAGGATGTAAATTGCCAACAGCCACTCTGCAGAAGTGTATGGTGTTTCCTGAAACATCTAAAAAACAAAGCAACAGAGCCTAGGGCACTTCCACTTATGGTCCTATAGCTTAGGGAAATTAAAATAAAAAAGACACAGCCACCCCAAAGTTTGGGACAGCTCTGTTTACAAGAACCTCGTTTACGGTACAAGTTCAATATCACAGAAAGCGAAAAATGGATAAAGAAGTTGTGGTACTTTGGTACAATGCAATATCACTCAGCAATGAAATCTATGTCATCAGGCCCATAGCAGCATAATGAGTGGATTCAGGTATGACGATTCTAAGTGAAATATGTCACACAGAAAATGAAACATCATAAGATATCACTAATACATGGAATGTAAACTTGGCTACACAGGAACTGAATTACAAAACAGAATAGGGTCTCAAATGTAGAAAACCAACTTATGCTTGCTTAAGGGGTAAGGTGAGTTGGGGTGCTGCATAAAACCAGAGATTGAAATTAGCACAGATACCTTTCCATAAGACAAATATGTAATAGACAAGAGCTACTGCTTGCTCAACGAAGTGGACTCAACACCCCATATTAAACGCCTAAGAATATACCTGATTAGTAAGAATCTTAAAACCTATGGATTCATATGTCTCCGAAAGAGAATCAAGCGTGTGTACAGCGGCATAAACGCAGCAGTGAAAGGATTGGTGAGGTTCGGTGAGCAAATGAAGACCCTTTGAAGTCATATTGCATGGTACCCATTCCACGGTTCTCAACTCTCCAGGTTTAAGGGATTCTTCCTTCAGCTAAAACATGCATGTGGAACCCAGAGTATGATCCAACGTGTGATCGGGAAACGTGTTCAAATGTGTCTCAGTTTTCGTCCCCTGGTACTCGGGTGCAACATTCCAGACGCTTTACTAACACTCTCCCCACTTGGAGAGTCAGTGCCTTTAACGTCCTGTTTGGCCCAGTTTGCAATTTCTGCAGAAAATGAACAGGAATAGGGAGAACCAATGAGAGACTAGCTGGAGGTGTCTGGACGGGCAAATTTAACTCTCATTTCCCACCAGGAAGAGGAATTAACCAAAGGCTCAGCGTGCCATGCCAGTACCACACTAGGGCCTGAAGCAATCCTGCAGTGTTGCGGCCAGCTCACAAGAAAGCGAGTTGAAGAAAGGAGCTCAGGGGCACTGTAATTCACAAACCTGCAGAGTTATAAATGACAGCTATCGTCCAAAAATATATTGAAGTAAGGCTGCCAAGAGGACTTGAAAGCGGGGCAGAATTGCAGGAAACCGATTTCAGGAGGTAGACTGGAATTGCATGTAAAGCATAGGAAAAGAGGCAGAACGTCCACAATGATGCACTTGGCCAAAAAGGGCGTATGCGTTTTTTCCTGAATATATTCAGGAAAAAACGCATACGCCCTTTTTGGCCAACCAAGCAAGCTTGCAAAGGAAATCTGCACTACAATGAACTCTCACTGCCCCCCGGTCAGAAGGGCCATCTGAAAAAAGTGTAAAACCCAGAAAGGCAGGACAGGCCATGGAGAACTGGGAGCCTAGTTAGGCTGATGGGCGGGATGTAAATTGCCAACAGCCACTCTGGAGAAGTGTATGGTGTTTCCTGAAACATCTAAAAAACAAAGCAACAGAGCCTAGAGCACTTCCACTTATGGTCCTATAGCTTAGGGAAATTAAAATCAAAAAGACACAGCCACCCCAAAATTTGGGACGGCTCTGTTTACAGGAACCTCATTTACGGTACAAGTTCAATATCACAGAAAGCGAAAAATGGATAAAGAAGTTGTGGTACTAACGTACAATGCAATATCACTCAGCAATTAAATCTATGTCATCAGGCCCATAGCAGCATAATGAGTGGATTCAGGTACGATGATTCTAAGTGAAATATGTCACACAGAAAAAGAAACATCATAAGATATCACTAATACACGGAATGTAAACTTGGCTACACAGGAACTGAATTACAAAACAGAATAGGGTCTCAAATGTAGAAAACCAACTTATGCTTGCTTAAGGGGAAAGGTGAGTTGGGGTGCTGCATAAAACCAGAGATTGAAATTAGCACAGATACCTTTCCATAAGCCAAATATGTAATAGACAAGAGCTACTGCTTGCTCAACGAAGTGGACTCAACACCCCATATTAAACGCCTAAGGATATACCTGACTAGTAAGAATCTTAAAACCTATTGATTTATATGTCTCCGAAAGAGAATCAAGTGTGTGTACAGCGGCATAAATGCAGCAGTGATAGGATTGGTGAGGTTCGGTGAGCAAATGCAGACCCTTTGAAGTCATATTGCATGGTACCCATTCCATGGTTCTCAACTCTCCATGTTTAAGGGATTCTTCCTTCAGCTAAAACACGCATGTGGAACCAAGAGTATGATCCACCGTGTGATCGGGAAACGTGTTCAAATGTGTCTCAGTTTTCGTCCCATGGTACTCGGGTGTAACATTCCAGACGCTTTACTAACACTCTCCCCACTTGGAAAGTCAGTGCCTTTAACCTCCTGTTTGGCCCAGTTTGCAATTTCTGCGGAAAATGAACAGGAATAGGGAGAACCAATGAGAGACTAACTGGAGGTGTCTGGACGGGTAAATTTAACTCTCATTTCCCACCAAGAAGAGGAATTAACCAAAGGCTCGGCGAGCCATGCCGGAACAACACTAGGGCCTGAAGCAATCCTGCGGTGTTGCGGCCAGCTCACAAGAAATCGAGTTGAAGAAAGGAGCTCAGGGACCCTGTAATTCACAAACCTACAGAGTTATACATGACAGCTATCGTCCAAAAATATATTGAAGTAAGGCTGCCAAGAGGACTTGAAAGCGGGGCAGAATTGCAGGAAACCGATTTCAGGAGGTAGACTGGAATTGCATGTAAAGCATAGGAAAAGAGGCAGAACGTCCACAATGATGCACTTGGCCAAAAAGGGCGTAGCGTTTTTTCCTGAATATATTCAGGAAAAAACGCATACGCCCTTTTTGGCCAACCAAGCAAGCTTGCAAAGGAAATCTGCACTACAATGAAGTCTCACTGCCCCCCGGTCAGAAGGGCCATCTGAAAAAAGTGTAAAACCCAGAAAGGCAGGACAGGCCATGGAGAACTGGGAGCCTTGTTATGCTGATGGGCGGGATGTAAATTGCCAACAGCCACTCTGGAGAAGTGTATGGTGTTTCCTGAAACATCTAAAAAAGAAAGCAACAGAGCCTAGAGCACTTCCACTTATGGTCCTATAGATTAGGGAAATTAAAATCAAAAAGACACACCCACCCCAAAGTTTGGGACGGCTCTGTTTACAAGAACCTCGTTTACGGTACAAGTTCAATATCGCAGAAAGCGAAAAATGGATAAAGAAGTTGTGGTACTTACGTACAATGCAATATCACTCAGCAATGAAATGTATGTCATCAGGCCAGTAGCAGCATAATGAGTGGATTCAGGTACGATGATTCTAAGTGAAATAAGTCACACAGAAAAAGAAACATCATAAGATATCACTAATACATGGAATGTAAACTTGGCTACACAGGAACTGAATTACAAAACAGAATAGTGTCTCAAATGTAGAAAACCAACTTATGCTTGCTTAAGGGGAAAGGTGAGTTGGGGTGCTGCATAAAACCAGAGATTGAAATTAACATAGATACCTTTCCATAAGCCAAATATGTAATAGACAAGAGCTACTCCTTGCTCAACGAAGTGGACTCAACACCCCATATTAAACGCCTAAGAATATACCTGACTAGTAAGAATCTTAAAACCTATGGATTCATATGTCTCCGAAAAAGAATCAAGCGTGTGTACAGTGGCATAAACGTAGCAGTGAAAGGATTGGTGAGGTTCGGTGAGCAAATGAAGACCCTTTGAAGTCATATTGCATGGTACCCATTCCACGGTTCTCAACTCTCCAGGTTTAAGGGATTCTTCCTTCAGCTAAAACATGCATGTGGAACCCAGAGTATGATCCAACGTGTGATCGGGAAACGTGTTCAAATGTGTCTCAGTTTTCGTCCCCTGGTACTCGGGTGCAACATTCCAGACGCTTTACTAACACTCTCCCCACTTGGAGAGTCAGTGCCTTTAACCTCCTGTTTGGCCCAGTTTGCAATTTCTGCGGAAAATGAACAGGAATAGGGAGAACCAATGAGAGACTAGCTGGAGGTGTCTGGACGGGCAAATTTAACTCTCATTTCCCACCAGGAAGAGGAATTAACCAAAGGCTCAACGTGCCATGCCAGTACCACACTAGGGCCTGAAGCAATCCTGCAGTGTTGCGGCCAGCTCACAAGAAAACGAGTTGAAGAAAGGAGCTCAGGGGCACTGTAATTCACAAACCTGCAGAGTTATAAATGACAGCTATCGTCCAAAAATATATTGAAGTAAGGCTGCCAAGAGGACTTGAAAGCGGGGCAGAATTGCAGGAAACCGATTTCAGGAGGTAGACTGGAATTGCATGTAAAGCATAGGATAAGAGGCAGAACGTCCACAATGATGCACTTGGCCAAAAAGGGCGTATGCGTTTTTTCCTGAATATATTCAGGAAAAAACGCATACGCCCTTTTTGGCCAACCAAGCAAGCTTGCAAAGGAAATCTGCACTACAATGAACTCTCACTGCCCCCCGGTCAGAAGGGCCATCTGAAAAAAGTGTAAAACCCAGAAAGGCAGGACAGGCCATGGAGAACTGGGAGCCTAGTTAGGCTGATGGGCGGGATGTAAATTGCCAGCAGCCACTCTGGAGAAGTGTATGGTGTTTCCTGAAACATCTAAAAAACAAAGCAACAGAGCCTAGAGCACTTCCACTTATGGTCCTATAGCTTAGGGAAATTAAAATCAAAAAGACACAGCCACCCCAAAATTTGGGACGGCTCTGTTTACACGAACCTCATTTACGGTACAAGTTCAATATCACAGAAAGCGAAAAATGGATAAAGAAGTTGTGGTACTAAGGTACAATGCAATATCACTCAGCAATTAAATCTATGTCATCAGGCCCATAGCAGCATAATGAGTGGATTCAGGTACGATGATTCTAAGTGAAATATGTCACACAGAAAAAGAAACATCATAAGATATCACTAATACACGGAATGTAAACTTGGCTACACAGGAACTGAATTACAAAACAGAATAGGGTCTCAAATGTAGAAAACCAACTTATGCTTGCTTAAGGGGAAAGGTGAGTTGGGGTGCTGCATAAAACCAGAGATTGAAATTAGCACAGATACCTTTCCATAAGCCAAATATGTAATAGGCAAGAGCTACTGCTTGCTCAACGAAGTGGACTCAACACCCCATATTAAACGCCTAAGGATATACCTGACTAGTAAGAATCTTAAAACCTATTGATTTATATGTCTCCGAAAGAGAATCAAGTGTGTGTACAGTGGCATAAACGCAGCAGTGATAGGATTGGTGAGGTTCGGTGAGCAAATGCAGACCCTTTGAAGTCATATTGCATGGTACCCATTCCATGGTTCTCAACTCTCCATGTTTAAGGGATTCTTCCTTCAGCTAAAACATGCATGTGGAACCCAGAGTATGATCCACCGTGTGATCGGGAAACGTGTTCAAATGTGTCTCAGTTTTCGTCCCATGGTACTCGGGTGTAACATTCCAGACGCTTTACTAACACTCTCCCCACTTGGAAAGTCAGTGCCTTTAACCTCCTGTTTGGCCCAGTTTGCAATTTCTGCGGAAAATGAACAGGAATAGGGAGAACCAATGAGAGACTAACTGGAGGTGTCTGGACGGGTAAATTTAACTCTCATTTCCCACCAAGAAGAGGAATTAACCAAAGGCTCGGCGAGCCATGCCGGAACCACATTAGGGCCTGAAGCAATCCTGCGGTGTTGCGGCCAGCTCACAAGAAATCGAGTTGAAGAAAGGAGCTCAGGGACCCTGTAATTCACAAACCTACAGAGTTATACATGACAGCTATCGTCCAAAAATATATTGAAGTAAGGCTGCCAAGAGGACTTGAAAGCGGGGCAGAATTGCAGGAAACCGATTTCAGGAGGTAGACTGGAATTGCATGTAAAGCATAGGAAAAGAGGCAGAACGTCCACAATGATGCACTTGGCCAAAAAGGGCATAGCGTTTTTTCCTGAATATATTCAGGAAAAAACGCATACGCCCTTTTTGGCCAACCAAGCAAGCTTGCAAAGGAAATCTGCACTACAATGAAGTCTCACTGCCTCCCGGTCAGAAGGGCCATCTGAAAAAAGTGTAAAACCCAGAAAGGCAGGACAGGCCATGGAGAACTGGGAGCCTTGTTATGCTGATGGGCGGGATGTAAATTGCCAACAGCCACTCTGGAGAAGTGTATGGTGTTTCCTGAAACATCTAAAAAACAAAGCAACAGAGCCTAGGGCACTTCCACTTATGGTCCTATAGCTTAGGGAAATTAAAGTCAAAAAGACACAGCCACCCCAAAGTTTGGGACGGCTCTGTTTACAAGAAGCTCTTTTACGGTACAAGTTCAATATCGCAGAAAGCGAAAAATGGATAAAGAAGTTGTGGTACTTACGTACAATGCAATATCACTCAGCAATGAAATGTATGTCATCAGGCCAGTAGCAGCATAATAAGTGGATTCAGGTACGATGATTCTAAGTGAAATAAGTCACACAGAAAAAGAAACATCATAAGATATCACTAATACATGGAATGTAAACTTGGCTACACAGGAACTGAATTACAAAACAGAATAGTGTCTCAAATGTAGAAAACCAACTTATGCTTGCTTAAGGGGAAAGGTGAGTTGGGGTGCTGCATAAAACCAGAGATTGAAATTAACACAGATACCTTTCCATAAGCCAAATATGTAATAGACAAGAGCTACTCCTTGCTCAACGAAGTGGACTCAACACCCCATATTAAACGCCTACGAATATACCTGACTAGTAAGAATCTTAAAACCTATGGATTCATATGTCTCCGAAAGAGAATCAAGCGTGTGTACAGCGGCATAAACGCAGCAGTGAAAGGATTGGTGAGGTTCGGTGAGCAAATGAAGACCCTTTGAAGTCATATTGCATGGTACCCATTCCACGGTTCTCAACTCTCCAGGTTTAAGGGATTCTTCCTTCAGCTAAAACATGCATGTGGAACCCAGAGTATGATCCAACGTGTGATCGGGAAACGTCTTCAAATGTGTCTCAGTTTTCGTCCCCTGGTACTCGGGTGCAACATTCCAGACGCTTTACTAACACTCTCCCCACTTGGAGAGTCAGTGCCTTTAACCTCCTGTTTGGCCCAGTTTGCAATTTCTGCAGAAAATGAACAGGAATAGGGAGAACCAATGAGAGACTAGCTGGAGGTGTCTGGACGGGCAAATTTAACTCTCATTTCCCACCAGGAAGAGGAATTAACCAAAGGCTCAGCGTGCCATGCCACTACCACACTAGGGCCTGAAGCAATCCTGCAGTGTTGCGGCCAGCTCACAAGAAAGCGAGATGAAGAAAGGAGCTCAGGGGCACTGTAATTCACAAACCTGCAGAGTTATAAATGACAGCTATCGTCCAAAAATATATTGAAGTAAGGCTGCCAAGAGGACTTGAAAGCGGGGCAGAATTGCAGGAAACCGATTTCAGGAGGTAGACTGGAATTGCATGTAAAGCATAGGAAAAGAGGCAGAACGTCCACAATGATGCACTTGGCCAAAAAGGGCGTATGCGTTTTTTCCTGAATATATTCAGGAAAAAACGCATACGCCCTTTTTGGCCAACCAAGCAAGCTTGCAAAGGAAATCTGCACTACAATGAACTCTCACTGCCCCCCGGTCAGAAGGGCCATCTGAAAAAAGTGTAAAACCCAGAAAGGCAGGACAGGCCATGGAGAACTGGGAGCCTAGTTAGGCTGATGGGCGGGATGTAAATTGCCAACAGCCACTCTGGAGAAGTGTATGGTGTTTCCTGAAACATCTAAAAAACAAAGCAACAGAGCCTAGAGCACTTCCACTTATGGTCCTATAGCTTAGGGAAATTAAAATCAAAAAGACACAGCCACCCCAAAATTTGGGACGGCTCTGTTTACAGGAACCTCATTTACGGTACAAGTTCAATATCACAGAAAGCGAAAAATGGATAAAGAAGTTGTGGTACTAACGTACAATGCAATATCACTCAGCAATTAAATCTATGTCATCAGGCCCATAGCAGCATAATGAGTGGATTCAGGTACGATGATTCTAAGTGAAATATGTCACACAGAAAAAGAAACATCATAAGATATCACTAATACACGGAATGTAAACTTGGCTACACAGGAACTGAATTACAAAACAGAATAGGGTCTCAAATGTAGAAAACCAACTTATGCTTGCTTAAGGGGAAAGGTGAGTTGGGGTGCTGCATAAAACCAGAGATTGAAATTAGCACTGATACCTTTCCATAAGCCAAATATGTAATAGACAAGAGCTACTGCTTGCTCAACGAAGTGGACTCAACACCCCATATTAAACGCCTAAGGATATACCTGACTAGTAAGAATCTTAAAACCTATTGATTTATATGTCTCCGAAAGAGAATCAAGTGTGTGTACAGCGGCATAAACGCAGCAGTGATAGGATTGGTGAGGTTCGGTGAGCAAATGCAGACCCTTTGAAGTCATATTGCATGGTACCCATTCCATGGTTCTCAACTCTCCATGTTTAAGGGATTCTTCCTTCAGCTAAAACACGCATCTGGAACCCAGAGTATGATCCACCGTGTGATCGGGAAACGTGTTCAAATGTGTCTCAGTTTTCGTCCCATGGTACTCGAGTGTAACATTCCAGACGCTTTACTAACACTCTCCCCACTTGGAGAGTCAGTGCCTTTAACCTCCTGTTTGGCCCAGTTTGCAATTTCTGCGGAAAATGAACAGGAATAGGGAGAACCAATGAGAGACTAACTGGAGGTGTCTGGACGGGTAAATTTAACTCTCATTTCCCACCAAGAAGAGGAATTAACCAAAGGCTCGGCGAGCCATGCCGGAACCACACTAGGGCCTGAAGCAATCCTGCGGTGTTGCGGCCAGCTCACAAGAAATCGAGTTGAAGAAAGGAGCTCAGGGACCCTGTAATTCACAAACCTACAGAGTTATACATGACAGCTATCGTCCAAAAATATATTGAAGTAAGGCTGCCAAGAGGACTTGAAAGCGGGGCAGAATTGCAGGAAACCGATTTCAGGAGGTAGACTGGAATTGCATGTAAAGCATAGGAAAAGAGGCAGAACGTCCACAATGATGCACTTGGCCAAAAAGGGCGTAGCGTTTTTTCCTGAATATATTCAGGAAAAAACGCATACGCCCTTTTTGGCCAACCAAGCAAGCTTGCAAAGGAAATCTGCACTACAATGAAGTCTCACTGCCCCCCGGTCAGAAGGGCCATCTGAAAAAAGTGTAAAACCCAGAAAGGCAGGACAGTCCATGGAGAACTGGGAGCCTTGTTATGCTGATGGGCGGGATGTAAATTGTCAACAGCCACTCTGCAGAAGTGTATGGTGTTTCCTGAAACATATAAAAAACAAAGCAACAGAGCCTAGGGCACTTCCACTTATGGTCCTATAGCTTAGGGAAATTAAAATAAAAAAGAAACACCCACCCCAAAGTTTGGGACGGCTCTGTTTACAAGAAGCTCTTTTACGGTACAAGTTCAATATTGCAGAAAGCGAAAAATGGATAAAGAAGTTGTGGTACTTACGTACAATGCAATATCACTCAGCAATGAAATGTATGTCATCAGGCCAGTAGCAGCATAATGAGTGGATTCAGGTACGATGATTCTAAGTGAAATAAGTCACACAGAAAAAGAAACATCATAAGATATCACTAATACATGGAATGTAAACTTGGCTACACAGGAACTGAATTACAAAACAGAATAGTGTCTCAAATGTAGAAAACCAACTTATGCTTGCTTAAGGGGAAAGGTGAGTTGGGGTGCTGCATAAAACCAGAGATTGAAATTAACACAGATACCTTTCCATAAGCCAAATATGTAATAGACAAGAGCTACTCCTTGCTCAACGAAGTGGACTCAACACCCCATATTAAACGCCTACGAATATACCTGACTAGTAAGAATCTTAAAACCTATGGATTTATATGTCTCCTAAAGAGAATCAAGCGTGTGTACAGTGGCATAAACGTAGCAGTGAAAGGATTGGTGAGGTTCGGTGAGCAAATGAAGACCCTTTGAAGTCATATTGCATGGTACCCATTCCACGGTTCTCAACTCTCCAGGTTTAAGGGATTCTTCCTTCAGCTAAAACATGCATGTGGAACCCAGAGTATGATCCAACGTGTGATCGGGAAACGTGTTCAAATGTGTCTCAGTTTTCGTCCCCTGGTACTCGGGTGCAACATTCCAGACGCTTTACTAACACTCTCCCCACTTGGAGAGTCAGTGCCTTTAACCTCCTGTTTGGCCCAGTTTGCAATTTCTGCAGAAAATGAACAGGAATAGGGAGAACCAATGAGAGACTAGCTGGAGGTGTCTGGACGGGCAAATTTAACTCTCATTTCCCACCAGGAAGAGGAATTAACCAAAGGCTCAGTGTGCCATGCCACTACCACACTAGGGCCTGAAGCAATCCTGCAGTGTTGCAGCCAGCTCACAAGAAAGCGAGTTGAAGAAAGGAGCTCAGGGGCACTGTAATTCACAAACCTGCAGAGTTATAAATGACAGCTATCATCCAAAAATATATTGAAGTAAGGCTGCCAAGAGGACTTGAATGCGGGGCAGAATTGCAGGAAACCGATTTCAGGAGGTAGACTGGAATTGCATGTAAAGCATAGGAAAAGAGGCAGAACGTCTACAATGATGCACTTGGACAAAAAGGGCGTATGCGTTTTTTCCTGAATATATTCAGGAAAAAACGCATACGCCCTTTTTGGCCAACGAAGCAAGCTTGCAAATGAAATCTGCACTACAATGAAGTCTCACTGCCCCCCGGTCAGAAGGGCCATCTGAAAAAAGTGAAAAGCCCAGAAAGGCAGGACAGGCCATGGAGAACTGGGAGCCTAGTTAGGCTGATGGGCGGGATGTAAATTGCCAACAGCCACTCTGCAGAAGTGTATGGTGTTTCCTGAAACATCTAAAAAACAAAGCAACAGAGCCTAGGGCACTTCCACTTATGGTCCTATAGCTTAGGGAAATTAAAATCAAAAAGACACAGCCACCCCAAAATTTGGGACGGCTCTGTTTACAGGAACCTCATTTACGGTACAAGTTCAATATCACAGAAAGCGAAAAATGGATAAAGAAGTTGTGGTACTAACGTACAATGCAATATCACTCAGCAATTAAATCTATGTCATCAGGCCCATAGCAGCATAATGAGTGGATTCAGGTACGATGATTCTAAGTGAAATATGTCACACAGAAAAAGAAACATCATAAGATATCACTAATACACGGAATGTAAACTTGGCTACACAGGAACTGAATTACAAAACAGAATAGGGTCTCAAATGTAGAAAACCAACTTATGCTTGCTTAAGGGGAAAGGTGAGTTGGGGTGCTGCATAAAACCAGAGATTGAAATTAGCACAGATACATTTCCATAATACAAATATGTAATAGACAAGAGCTACTGCTTGCTCAACGAAGTGGACTCAACACCCCATATTAAACGCCTAAGAATATATCTGATTAGTAAGAATCTTAAAACCTATGGATTCATATGTCTCCGAAAGAGAATCAAGTGTGTGTACAGCGGCATAAACGCAGCAGTGATAGGATTGGTGAGGTTCGGTGAGCAAATGCAGACCCTTTGAAGTCATATTGCATGGTACCCATTCCATGGTTCTCAACTCTCCAGGTTTAAGGGATTCTTCCTTCAGCTAAAACATGCATGTGGAACCCAGAGTATGATCCACCGTGTGATCGGGAAACATGTTCAAATGTGTCTCAGTTTTCGTCCCCTGGTACTGGGGTGCAACATTCCAGAAGCTTTACTAACACTCTCCCTACTTGGAGAGTCAGTGCCTTTAACGTCCTGTTTGGCCCAGTTTGCAATTTCTGCGGAAAATGAACAGGAATAGGGAGAACCAATGAGAGACTAGCTGGAGGTGTCTGGACGGGCAAATTTAACTCTCATTTCCCACCAGGAAGAGGAATTAACCAAAGGCTCAGCGAGCCATGCCGGAACCACACTAGGGCCTGAAGCAATCCTGCGGTGTTGCGGCCAGCTCACAAGAAAGCGAGTTGAAGAAAGGAGCTCAGGGGCCCTGTAATTCACAAACCTGCAGAGTTATACATGACAGCTATCATCCAAAAATATATTGAAGTAAGGCTGCCAAGAGGACTTGAAAGCGGGGCAGAATTGCAGGAAACCGATTTCAGGAGGTAGACTGGAATTGCATGTAAAGCATAGGAAAAGAGGCAGAACGTCCACAATGATGCACTTGGCCAGAAAGCGCGTATGCGTTTTTTCCTGAATATATTCAGGAAAAAACGCATATGCCCTTTTTGGCCACCCAAGCAAGCTTGCAAAGGAAATCTGCACTACAATGAAGTCTCACTTCCCCCCGGTCAAAAGGGCCATCTGAAAAAAGTGTAAAATCCAGAAAGGCAAGACAGGCCATGGAGAACTGGGAGCCTTCTTATGCTGATGGGCGGGATGTAAACTGCCAACAGCCACTCTGGAGAAGTGTATGGTGTTTCCTGAAACATCTAAAAAAGAAAGCAACAGAGCCTAGGGCACTTCCACTTATGGTCCTATAGATTAGGGAAATTAAAATCAAAAAGACACAGCCACCCCAAAGTTTGGGATGGCTCTGTTTACAAAAACCTCATTTACGGTACAAGTTCAATATCGCAGAAAGCGAAAAATGGATAAAGAAGTTGTGGTACTTACGTACAATGCAATATCACTCAGCAATGAAATCTATGTCATCAGGCCAGTAGCAGCATAATGAGTGGATTCAGGTACGATGATTCTAAGTGAAATAAGTCACACAGAAAAAGAAACATCATAAGATATCACTAATACACAGAATGTAAACTTGTCTACATAGGAACTGAATTACAAAACAGAATAGGGTCTCAAATGTAGAAAACCAACTTATGCTTGCTTAAGGGGAAAGGTGAGTTGGGGTGCTGCATAAAACCAGAGATTGAAATTAACAAAGATACCTTTCCATAAGACAAATATGTAAAAGACAAGAGCTACTGCTTGCTCAACGAAGTGGACTCAACACCCCATATTAAACGCCTAAGAATATACCTGACTAGTATGAATCTTAAAACCTATGGATATATATGTCTCCAAAAGAGAATCAAGCGTGTGTACAGCAGCATAAACGCATCAGTGATAGGATTGCTGAGGTTCGGTGAGCAAATGAAGACCCTTTGAAGTCATATTGCATGGTACCCATTCCATGATTCTCAACTCTCCAGGTTTAAGGGATTCTTCCTTCAGGTAAAACATACATGAGGAACCCAGAGTATGATCCAACGTGTGATCAGGAAACGTGTTCAAATGTGTCTCAGTTTTCATCCCCTGGTACTCGGGTGCAACATTCCAGACGCTTTACTAACACTCTCCCTACTTGGAGAGTCAGTGCCTTTAAACTCCTGTTTGGCCCAGTTTGCAATTTCTGCGGAAAATGAACAGGAATAGGGAGAACCAATGAGAGACTAGCTGGAGGTGTCTGGACGGGCAAATTTAACTCTCATTTCCCACCAGGAAGAGGAATTAACCAAAGGCTCAGCGAGCCATGCCGGAACCACACTAGGGCCTGAAGCAATCCTGCGGTGTTGCGGCCAGCTCACAAGAAAGCGAGTTGAAGAAAGGAGCTCAGGGGCCCTGTAATTCACAAACCTGCAGAGTTATACATGACAGCTATCGTCCAAAAATATATTGAAGTAAGGCTGCCAAGAGGACTTGAAAGCGGGTCAGAATTGCAGGAAACCGATTTCAGGAGGTAGACTGGAATTGCATGTAAAGCATAGGAAAAGAGGCAGAACGTCCACAATGATGCACTTGGCCAAAAAGGGCGTATGCGTTTTTTCCTGAATATATTCAGGAAAAAACGCATACGCCCTTTTTGGCCAACCAAGCAAGCTTGCAAAGGAAATCTGCACTACAATGAAGTCTCACTGCCCCCCGGTCAAAAGGGCCATCTGAAAAAAGTGTAAAATCCAGAAAGGCAGGACAGTCCATGGAGAACTGGGAGCCTTCTTATGCTGATGGGCGGGATGTAAATTGCCAACAGCCACTCTGGAGAAGTGTATGGTGTTTCCTGAAACATCTAAAAAACAAAGCAACAGAGCCTAGGGCACTTCCACTTATGGTCCTATAGCTTAGGGAAATTAAAATCAAAAAGACACAGCCACCCCAAAGTTTGGGACGGCTCTGTTTACAAAAACCTCATTTACGGTACAAGTTCAATATCGCAGAAAGCGAAAAATGGATAAAGAAGTTGTGGTACTTACGTACAATGCAATATCACTCAGCAATGAAATGTATGTCATCAGGCCAGTACAGCATAATGAGTGGATTCAGGTACGATGATTCTAAGTGAAATAAGTCACACAGAAAAAGAAACATCATAAGATATCACTAATACACGGAATGTAAGCTTGGCTACACAGGAACTGAATTACAAAACAGAACAGGGTCTCAAATGTAGAAAACCAACTTATGCTTGCTTAAGGGGAAAGGTGAGTTGGGGTGCTGCATAAAACCAGAGATTGAAATTAGCACAGATACCTTTCCATAAGCCAAATATGTAATAGACAAGAGCTACTGCTTGCTCAACGAAGTGGACTCAACACCCCATATTAAACGCCTAAGAATATACCTGACTAGTAAGAATCTTAAAACCTATGGATTTATATGTCTCCGAAAGAGAATCTAGCGTGTGTACAGCGGCATAAACGCAGCAGTGATAGGATTGGTGATGTTCGGTGAGCAAATGCAGACCCTTTGAAGTCATATTGCATGGTACACATTCCATGGTTCTCAACTCTCCAGGTTTAAGGGATTCTTCCTTCAGCTAAAACATGCATGTGGAACCCAGAATATGATCCACCATGTGATCGGGAAACATGTTCAAATGTGTCTCAGTTTTCGTCCCCTGGTACTCGGGTGCAACATTCCAGACGTTTTACTAACACTCTCCCCACTTGGAGAGTCAGTGCCTTTAACCTCCTGTTTGGCCCAGTTTGCAATTTCTGCGGAAAATGAACAGGAATAGGGAGAACCAATGAGAGACTAGCTGGAGGTGTCTGGACGGGCAAATTTAACTCTCATTTCCCACCAGGAAGAGGAATTAACCAAAGGCTCAGCGAGCCATGCCGGAACCACACTAGGGCCTGAAGCAATCCTACGGTGTTGCGGCCAGCTCACAAGAAAGCGAGTTGAAGAAAGGAGCTCAGGGGCCCTGTAATTCACAAACCTGCAGAGTTATACATGACAGCTATCGTCCAAAAATATATTGAAGTAAGGCTGCCAAGAGGACTTGAAAGCGGGGCAGAATTGCAGGAAACCGATTTCAGGAGGTAGACTGGAATTGCATGTAAAGCATAGGAAAAGAGGCAGAACGTCCACAATGATGCACTTGGCCAAAAAGGGCGTATGCGTTTTTTCCTGAATATATTCAGGAAAAAACGCATACGAACTTTTTGGCCAACCAAGCAAGCTTGCAAAGGAAATCTGCACTACAATGAAGTCTCACTGCCCCCCGGTCAAAAGGGCCATCTGAAAAAAGTGTAAAATCCAGACAGGCAGGACAGTCCATGGAGAACTGGGAGCCTTGTTATGCTGATGGGCGGGATGTAAATTGCCAACAGCCACTCTGCAGAAGTGTATGGTGTTTCCTGAAACATCTAAAAAACAAAGCAACAGAGCCTAGGGCACTTCCACTTATGGTCCTATAGCTTAGGGAAATTAAAATAAAAAAGACACAGCCACCCCAAAGTTTGGGACAGCTCTGTTTACAAGAACCTCGTTTACGGTACAAGTTCAATATCACAGAAAGCGAAAAATGGATAAAGAAGTTGTGGTACTTTGGTACAATGCAATATCACTCAGCAATGAAATCTATGTCATCAGGCCCATAGCAGCATAATGAGTGGATTCAGGTACGACGATTCTAAGTGAAATATGTCACACAGAAAATGAAACATCATAAGATATCACTAATACATGGAATGTAAACTTGGCTACACAGGAACTGAATTACAAAACAGAATAGGGTCTCAAATGTAGAAAACCAACTTATGCTTGCTTAAGGGGTAAGGTGAGTTGGGGTGCTGCATAAAACCAGAGATTGAAATTAGCACAGATACCTTTCCATAAGACAAATATGTAATAGACAAGAGCTCCTGCTTGCTCAACGAAGTGGACTCAACACCCCATATTAAACGCCTAAGAATATACCTGATTAGTAAGAATCTTAAAACCTATGGATTTATATGTCTCCGAAAGAGAATCAAGCGTGTGTACAGCGGCATAAACGCAGCAGTGAAAGGATTGGTGAGGTTCGGTGAGCAAATGAAGACCCTTTGAAGTCATATTGCATGGTACCCATTCCACGGTTCTCAACTCTCCAGGTTTAAGGGATTCTTCCTTCAGCTAAAACATGCATGTGGAACCCAGAGTATGATCCAACGTGTGATAGGGAAACGTGTTCAAATGTGTCTCAGTTTTCGTCCCCTGGTACTCGGGTGCAACATTCCAGACGCTTTACTAACACTCTCCCCACTTGGAGAGTCAGTGCCTTTAACCTCCTGTTTGGCCCAGTTTGCAATTTCTGCAGAAAATGAACAGCAATAGGGAGAACCAATGAGAGACTAGCTGGAGGTGTCTGGACGGGCAAATTTAACTCTCATTTCCCACCAGGAAGAGGAATTAACCAAAGGCTCAGCGTGCCATGCCAGTACCACACTAGGGCCTGAAGCAATCCTGCAGTGTTGCGGCCAGCTCACAAGAAAACGAGTTGAAGAAACGAGCTCAGGGGCACTGTAATTCACAAACCTGCAGAGTTATAAATGACAGCTATCGTCCAAAAATATATTGAAGTAAGGCTGCCAAGAGGACTTGAAAGCGGGGCAGAATTGCAGGAAACCGATTTCAGGAGGTAGACTGGAATTGCATGTAAAGCATAGGATAAGAGGCAGAACGTCCACAATGATGCACTTGGCCAAAAAGCGCGTATGTGTTTTTTCCTGAATATATTCAGGAAAAAACGCATACGCACTTTTTGGCCAACCAAGCAAGCTTGCAAAGGAAATCTGCACTACAATGAACTCTCACTGCCCCCCGGTCAGAAGGGCCATCTGAAAAAAGTGTAAAACCCAGAAAGGCAAGACAGGCCATGGAGAACTGGGAGCCTAGTTAGGCTGATGGGCGGGATGTAAATTGCCAACAGCCACTCTGGAGAAGTGTATGGTGTTTCCTGAAACATCTAAAAAACAAAGCAACAGAGCCTAGGGCACTTCCACTTATGGTCCTATAGCTTAGGGAAATTAAAATCAAAAAGACACAGCCACCCCAAAATTTGGGACGGCTCTGTTTACAGGAACCTCATTTACGGTACAAGTTCAATATCACAGAAAGCGAAAAATGGATAAAGAAGTTGTGGTACTAACGTACAATGCAATATCACTCAGCAATGAAATCTATGTCATCAGGCCCATAGCAGCATAATGAGTGGATTCAGGTATGATGATTCTAAGTGAAATATGTCACACAGAAAAAGAAACATCATAAGATATCACTAATACACGGAATGTAAACTTGGCTACACAGGAACTGAATTACAAAACAGAATAGGGTCTCAAATGTAGAAAACCAACTTATGCTTGCTTAAGGGGAAAGGTGAGTTGGGGTGCTGCATAAAACCAGAGATTGAAATTAGCACAGATACCTTTCCATAAGCCAAATATGTAATAGACAAGAGCTACTGCTTGCTCAACGAAGTGGACTCAACACCCCATATTAAACGCCTAAGGATATACCTGACTAGTAAGAATCTTAAAACCTATGGATTTATATGTCTCCGAAAGAGAATCAAGTGTGTGTACAGCGGCATAAACGCAGCAGTGATAGGATTGGTGAGGTTCGGTGAGCAAATGCAGACCCTTTGAAGTCATATTGCATGGTACCCATTCCATGGTTCTCAACTCTCCATGTTTAAGGGATTCTTCCTTCAGCTAAAACATGCATGTGGAACCCAGAGTATGATCCACCGTGTGATCGGGAAATGTGTTCAAATGTGTCTCAGTTTTCGTCCCATGGTACTCGGGTGTAACATTCCAAACGCTTTACTAACACTCTCCCCACTTGGAAAGTCAGTGCCTTTAACCTCCTGTTTGGCCCAGTTTGCAATTTCTGCGGAAAATGAACAGGAATAGGGAGAACCAATGAGAGACTAACTGGAGGTGTCTGGATGGGTAAATTTAACTCTCATTTCCCACCAAGAAGAGGAATTAACCAAAGGCTCAGCGAGCCATGCCGGAACCACACTAGGGCCTGAAGCAATCCTGCGGTGTTGCGGCCAGCTCACAAGAAATCGAGTTGAAGAAAGGAGCTCAGGGACCCTGTAATTCACAAACCTACAGAGTTATACATGACAGCTATCGTCCAAAAATATATTGAAGTAAGGCTGCCAAGAGGACTTGAAAGCGGGGCAGAATTGCAGGAAACCGATTTCAGGAGGTAGACTGGAATTGCATGTAAAGCATAGGAAAAGAGGCAGAACGTCCACAATGATGCACTTGGCCAAAAAGGGCGTAGCGTTTTTTCCTGAATATATTCAGGAAAAAACGCATACGCACTTTTTGGCCAACCAAGCAAGCTTGCAAAGGAAATCTGCACTACAATGAAGTCTCACTGCCCCCTGGTCAGAAGGGCCATCTGAAAAAAGTGTAAAACCCAGAAAGGCAGGACAGGCCATGGAGAACTGGGAGCCTTGTTATGCTGATGGGCGGGATGTAAATTGCCAACAGCCACTCTGGAGAAGTGTATGGTGTTTCCTGAAACATCTAAAAAACAAAGCAACAGAGCCTAGGGCACTTCCACTTATGGTCCTATAGCTTAGGGAAATTAAAATCAAAAAGACACAGCCACCCCAAAGTATGGGACGGCTCTGTTTACAAGAAGCTCTTTTACGGTACAAGTTCAATATCGCAGAAAGCGAAAAATGGATAAAGAAGTTGTGGTACTTACGTACAATGCAATATCACTCAGCAATGAAATGTATGTCATCAGGCCAGTAGCAGCATAATGAGTGGATTCAGGTACGATGATTCTAAGTGAAATAAGTCACACAGAAAAAGAAACATCATAAGATATCACTAATACATGGAATGTAAACTTGGCTACACAGGAACTGAATTACAAAACAGAATAGTGTCTCAAATGTAGAAAACCAACTTATGCTTGCTTAAGGGGAAAGGTGAGTTGGGGTGCTGCATAAAACCAGAGATTGAAATTAACACAGATACCTTTCCATAAGCCAAATATGTAATAGACAAGAGCTACTCCTTGCTCAACGAAGTGGACTCAACACCCCATATTAAACGCCTACGAATATACCTGACTAGTAAGAATCTTAAAACCTATGGATTTATATGTCTCCGAAAGAGAATCAAGCGTGTGTACAGTGGCATAAACGTAGCAGTGAAAGGATTGGTGATGTTCGGTGAGCAAATGCAGACCCTTTGTAGTCATATTGCATGGTACCCATTCCATGGTTCTCAACTCTCCAGGTTTAAGGGATTCTTCCTTCAGCTAAAACATGCATGTGGAACCCAGAGTATGATCCACCATGTGATCGGGAAACATGTTCAAATGTGTCTCAGTTTTCGTCCCCTGGTACTCGGGTGCAACATTCCAGACGCTTTACTAACACTCTCCCCACTTGGAGAGTCAGTGCCTTTAACCTCCTGTTTGGCCCAGTTTGCAATTTCTGCGGAAAATGAACAGGAATAGGGAGAACCAATGAGAGACTAGCTGGAGGTGTCTGGACGGGCAAATTTAACTCTCATTTCCCACCAGGAAGAGGAATTAACCAAAGGCTCAGCGAGCCATGCCGGAACCACACTAGGGCCTGAAGCAATCCTACGGTGTTGCGGCCAGCTCACAAGAAAGCGAGTTGAAGAAAGGAGCTCAGGGGCCCTGTAATTCACAAACCTGCAGAGTTATACATGACAGCTATCGTCCAAAAATATATTGAAGTAAGGCTGCCAAGAGGACTTGAAAGCGGGGCAGAATTGCAGGAAACCGATTTCAGGAGGTAGACTGGAATTGCATGTAAAGCATAGGAAAAGAGGCAGAACGTCCACAATGATGCACTTGGACAAAAAGGGCGTATGCGTTTTTTCCTGAATATATTCAGGAAAAAACGCATACGCCCTTTTTGGCCAACGAAGCAAGCTTGCAAATGAAATCTGCACTACAATGAAGTCTCACTGCCCCCCGGTCAGAAGGGCCATCTGAAAAAAGTGTAAAACCCAGAAAGGCAGGACAGGCCATGGAGAACTGGGAGCCTAGTTAGGCTGATGGGCGGGATGTAAATTGCCAACAGCCACTCTGCAGAAGTGTATGGTGTTTCCTGAAACATCTAAAAAACAAAGCAACAGAGCCTAGGGCACTTCCATTTTTGGAACTATAGATTAGGGAAATTAAAATCAAAAAGACACAGCCACCCCAAAGTTTGGGACGGCTCTGTTTACAGGAACCTCATTTACGGTACAAGTTCAATATCACAGAAAGCGAAAAATGGATAAAGAAGTTGTGGTACTAACGTACAATGCAATATCACTCAGCAATTAAATCTATGTCATCAGGCCCATAGCAGCATAATGAGTGGATTCAGGTACGATGATTGTAAGTGAAATATGTCACACAGAAAAAGAAACATCATAAGATATCACTAATACACGGAATGTAAACTTGGCTACACAGGAACTGAATTACAAAACAAAATAGGGTCTCAAATGTAGAAAACCAACTTATGCTTGCTTAAGGGGAAAGGTGAGTTGGGGTGCTGCATAAAACCAGAGATTGAAATTAGCACAGATACATTTCCATAATACAAATATGTAATAGACAAGAGCTACTGCTTGCTCAACGAAGTGGACTCAACACCCCATATTAAACGCCTAAGAATATACCTGATTAGTAAGAATCTTAAAACCTATGGATTCATATGTCTCCGAAAGAGAATCAAGTGTGTGTACAGCGGCATAAACGCAGCAGTGATAGGATTGGTGAGGTTCGGTGAGCAAATGCAGACCCTTTGAAGTCATATTGCATGGTACCCATTCCATGGTTCTCAACTCTCCAGGTTTAAGGGATTCTTCCTTCAGCTAAAACATGCATGTGGAACCCAGAGTATGATCCACCGTGTGATCGGGAAACATGTTCAAATGTGTCTCAGTTTTCGTCCCCTGGTACTGGGGTGCAACATTCCAGAAGCTTTACTAACACTCTCCCCACTTGGAGAGTCAGTGCCTTTAACCTCCTGTTTGGCCCAGTTTGCAATTTCAGCGGAAAATGAACAGGAATAGGGAGAACCAATGAGAGACTAGCTGGAGGTGTCTGGACGGGCAAATTTAACTCTCATTTCCCACCAGGAAGAGGAATTAACCAAAGGCTCAGCGAGCCATGCCGGAACCACACTAGGGCCTGAAGCAATCCTGCGGTGTTGCGGCCAGCTCACAAGAAAACGAGTTGAAGAAAGGAGCTCAGGGGCCCTGTAATTCACAAACCTGCAGAGTTATACATGACAGCTATCGTCCAAAAATATATTGAAGTAAGGCTGCCAAGAGGACTTGAAAGCGGGGCAGAATTGCAGGAAACCGATTTCAGGAGGTAGACTGGAATTGCATGTAAAGCATAGGAAAAGAGGCAGAACGTCCACAATGATGCACTTGGCCAGAAAGCGCGTATGCGTTTTTTCCTGAATATATTCAGGAAAAAACGCATATGCCCTTTTTGGCCACCCAAGCAAGCTTGCAAAGGAAATCTGCACTACAATGAAGTCTCACTTCCCCCCGGTCAAAAGGGCCATCTGAAAAAAGTGTAAAATCCAGAAAGGCAAGACAGGCCATGGAGAACTGGGAGCCTTCTTATGCTGATGGGCGGGATGTAAATTGCCAACAGCCACTCTGGAGAAGTGTATGGTGTTTCCTGAAACATCTAAAAAACAAAGCAACAGAGCCTAGGGCACTTCCACTTATGGTCCTATATCTTAGGGAAATTAAAATCAAAAAGACACAGCCACCCCAAAGTTTGGGACAGCTCTGTTTACAAGAACCTCGTTTACGGTACAAGTTCAATATCGCAGAAAGCGAAAAATGGATAAAGAAGTTGTGGTACTTACGTACAATGCAATATCACTCAGCAATGAAATCTATGTCATCAGGCCAGTAGCAGCATAATGAGTGGATTCAGGTACTATGATTCTAAGTGAAATATGTCACACAGAAAAAGAAACATCATAAGATATCACTAATACACGGAATGTAAACTTGGCTACACAAGAACTGAATTACAAAACAGAATAGGGTCTCAAATGTAGAAAACCAACTTATGCTTGCTTAAGGGGAAAGGTGAGTTGGGGTGCTGCATAAAACCAGAGATTGAAATTAGCACAGATACCTTTCCATAAGACAAATATGTAATAGACAAGAGCTACTGCTTGCTCAACGAAGTGGACTCAACACCCCATATTAAACGCCTAAGAATATACCTGACTAGTAAGAATCTTAAAACCTATGGATTTATATGTCTCCGAAAGAGAATCAAGCGTGTGTACAGCGGCATAAATGCAGCAGTGATAGGATTGGTGAGGTTCGGTGAGCAAATGCAGACCCTTTGAAGTCATATTGCATGGTACCCATTCCATGGTTCTCAACTCTCCAGGTTTAAGGGATTCTTCCTTCAGCAAAAACATGCATGTGGAACCCAGAGTATGATCCACCGTGTGATCGGGAAACATGTTCAAATGTGTCTCAGTTTTCGTCCCCTGGTACTCGGGTGCAACATTCCAGACGCTTTACTAACACTCTCCCCACTTGGAGAGTCAGTGCCTTTAACCTGCTGTTGGGCCCAGTTTGCAATTTCTGCAGAAAATGAACAGGAATAGGGAGAACCAATGAGAGACTAGCTGGAGGTGTCTGGACGGGCAAATTTAACTCTCATTTCCCACCAGGAAGAGGAATTAACCAAAGGCTCAGCGAGCCATGCCGGAACCACACTAGGGCCTGAAGCAATCCTGCAGTGTTGCGGCCAGCTCACAAGAAATCGAGTTGAAGAAAGGAGCTCAGGGACCCTGTAATTCACAAACCTGCAGAGTTATACATGACAGCTATCGTCCAAAAATATATTGAAGTAAGGCTGCCAAGAGGAGTTGAAAGCGGGGCAGAATTGCAGGAAACCGATTTCAGGAGGTAGACTGGAATTGCATGTAAAGCATAGGAAAAGAGGCAGAACGTCCACAATGATGCACTTGGCCAAAAAGGGCGTATGCGTTTTTTCCTAAATATATTCAGGAAAAAACGCATATGCCCTTTTTGGCCACCCAAGCAAGCTTGCAAAGGAAATCTGCACTACAATGAAGTCTCACTGCCCCCCGGTAAAAAGGGCCATCTGAAAAAAGTGTAAAATCCAGAAAGGCAGGACAGGCCATGGAGAACTGGGAGCCTAGTTAGGCTGAAGGGCGGGATGTAAATTGCCAACAGCCACTCTGGAGAAGTGTATGGTGTTTCCTGAAACATCTAAAAAACAAAGCAACAGAGCCTAGAGCACTTCCACTTATGGTCCTATAGCTTAGGGAAATTAAAATCAAAAAGACACAGCCACCCCAAAATTTGGGACGGCTCTGTTTACAGGAACCTCATTTACGGTACAAGTTCAATATCGCAGAAAGCGAAAAATGGATAAAGAAGTTGTGGTACTTACGTACAATGCAATATCACTCAGCAATTAAATCTATGTCATCAGGCCAGTAGCAGCATAATGAGTGGATTCAGGTACGATGATTCTAAGTGAAACAAGTCACACAGAAAAAGAAACATCATAAGATATCACTAATACACGGAATGTAAACTTGGCTACACAGGAACTGAATTACAAAACAGAATAGGGTCTCAAATGTAGAAAACCAACTTATGCTTGCTTAAGGGGAAAGGTGAGTTGGGGTGCTGCATAAAACCAGAGATTGAAATTAACACAGATACCTTTCCATAAGCCAAATATGTAATAGACAAGAGCTACTCCTTGCTCAACGAAGTGGACTCAACACCCCATATTAAACGCCTAAGAATATACCTGACTAGTAAGAATCTTAAAACCTATGGATTTATATGTCTCCGAAAGAGAATCAAGTGTGTGTACAGCGGCATAAACGCAGCAGTGATAGGATTGGTGAGGCTCGGTGAGCAAATGCAGACCCTTTGAAGTCATATTGCATGGTACCCATTCCATGGGTCTCAACTCTCCAGGTTTAAGGGATTCTTCTTTCAGCTAAAACATTTATGTGGAACCCAGAGTATGATCCACCGTGTGATCGGGAAACATGTTCAAATGTGTCTCAGTTTTCGTCCCCTGGTACTCGGGTGCAACATTCCAGACGCTTTACTAACACTCTCCCCACTTGGAGAGTCAGTGCCTTTAACCTCCTGTTTGGCCCAGTTTGCAATTTCTGCGGAAAATGAACAGGAATAGGGAGAACACATGAGAGACTAGCTGGAGGTGTCTGGACGGGCAAATTTAACTCTCATTTCCCACCAGGAAGAGGAATTAACCAAAGGCTCAGCGAGCCATGCCGGAACTACACTAGGGCCTGAAGCAATCCTGCGGTGTTGCGGCCAGCTCACAAGAAAGCGAGTTGAAGAAAGGAGCTCAGGGTCCCTGTAATTCACAAACCTGCAGAGTTATACATGACAGCTATCATCCAAAAATATATTGAAGTAAGGCTGCCAAGAGGACTTGAAAGCGGGGCCGAATTGCAGGAAACCGATTTCAGGAGGTAGACTGGAATTGCATGTAAAGCATAGGAAAAGAGGCAGAACGTCCACAATGATGCACTTGGCCAAAAAGCGCGTATGCGTTTTTTCCTGAATATATTCAGGAAAAAACGCATATGCCCTTTTTGGCCACCCAAGCAAGCTTGCAAAGGAAATCTGCACTACAATGAAGTCTCACTGCCCCCGGTCAAAAGGGCCATCTGAAAAAAGTGTAAAATCCAGAAAGGCAAGACAGGCCATGGAGAACTGAGAGCCTTCTTATGCTGATGGGCGGGATGTAAATTGCCAACAGCCACTCTGGAGAAGTGTATGGTGTTTCCTGAAACATCTAAAAAACAAAGCAACAGAGCCTAGGGCACTTCCACTTATGGTCCTATAGCTTAGGGAAATTAAAATCAAAAAGACACAGCCACCCCAAAGTTTGGGACAGCTCGGTTTACAAGAACCTCGTTTACGGTACAAGTTCAATATCGCAGAAAGCGAAAAATGGATAAAGAAGTTGTGGTACTTACGTACAATGCAATATCACTCAGCAATGAAATCTATGTCATCAGGCCAGTAGCAGCATAATGAGTGGATTCAGGTACGATGATTCTAAGTGAAATAAGTCACACAGAAAAAGAAACATCATAAGATATCACTAATACACGGAATGTAATCTTGGCTACACAGGAACTGAATTACAAAACAGAACAGGGTCTCAAATGTAGAAAACCAACTTATGCTTGCTTAAGGGGAAAGGTGAGTTGGGGTGCTGCATAAAACCAGAGATTGAAATTAGCACAGATACCTTTCCATAAGCCAAATATGTAATAGACAAGAGCTACTGCTTGCTCAACGAAGTGGACTCAACACCCCATATTAAACGCCTAAGAATATACCTGACTAGTAAGAATCTTAAAACCTATGGATTTATATGTCTCCGAAAGAGAATCTAGCGTGTGTACAGCGGCATAAACGCAGCAGTGATAGGATTGGTGATGTTCGGTGAGCAAATGCAGACCCTTTGAAGTCATATTGCATGGTACCCATTCCATGGTTCTCAACTCTCCAGGTTTAAGGGATTCTTCCTTCAGCTAAAACATGCATGTGGAACCCAGAGTATGATCCACCATGTGATCGGGAAACATGTTCAAATGTGTCTCAGTTTTCGTCCCCTGGTACTCGGGTGCAACATTCCAGACGCTTTACTAACACTCTCCCCACTTGGAGAGTCAGTGCCTTTAACCTCCTGTTTGGCCCAGTTTGCAATTTCTGCGGAAAATGAACAGGAATAGGGAGAACCAATGAGAGACTAGCTGGAGGTGTCTGGACGGGCAAATTTAACTCTCATTTCCCACCAGGAAGAGGAATTAACCAAAGGCTCAGCGAGCCATGCCGGAACCACACTAGGGCCTGAAGCAATCCTACGGTGTTGCGGCCAGCTCACAAGAAAGCGAGTTGAAGAAAGGAGCTCAGGGGCCCTGTAATTCACAAACCTGCAGAGTTATACATGACAGCTATCGTCCAAAAATATATTGAAGTAAGGCTGCCAAGAGGACTTGAAAGCGGGGCAGAATTGCAGGAAACCGATTTCAGGAGGTAGACTGGAATTGCATGTAAAGCATAGGAAAAGAGGCAGAACGTCCACAATGATGCACTTGGCCAAAAAGGGCGTATGCGTTTTTTCCTGAATATATTCAGGAAAAAACGCATACGAACTTTTTGGCCAACCAAGCAAGCTTGCAAAGGAAATCTGCACTACAATGAAGTCTCACTGCCCCCCGGTCAAAAGGGCCATCTGAAAAAAGTGTAAAATCCAGAAAGGCAGGACAGTCCATGGAGAACTGGGAGCCTTGTTATGCTGATGGGCGGGATGTAAATTGCCAACAGCCACTCTGCAGAAGTGTATGGTGTTTCCTGAAACATATAAAAAACAAAGCAACAGAGCCTAGGGCACTTCCACTTATGGTCCTATAGCTTAGGGAAATTAAAATAAAAAAGAAACAGCCACCCCAAAGTTTGGGACAGCTCTGTTTACAAGAACCTCGTTTACGGTACAAGTTCAATATCACAGAAAGCGAAAAATGGATAAAGAAGTTGTGGTACTTTGGTACAATGCAATATCACTCAGCAATGAAATCTATGTCATCAGGCCCATAGCAGCATAATGAGTGGATTCAGGTACGACGATTCTAAGTGAAATATGTCACACAGAAAATGAAACATCATAAGATATCACTAATACATGGAATGTAAACTTGGCTACACAGGAACTGAATTACAAAACAGAATAGGGTCTCAAATGTAGAAAACCAACATATGCTTGCTTAAGGGGTAAGGTGAGTTGGGGTGCTGCATAAAACCAGAGATTGAAATTAGCACAGATACCTTTCCATAAGCCAAATATGTAATAGACAAGAGCTACTGCTTGCTCAACGAAGTGGACTCAACACCCCATATTTAACGCCTAAGAATATACCTGATTAGTAAGAATCTTAAAACCTATGGATTTATATGTCTCCGAAAGAGAATCAAGTGTGTGTACAGCGGCATAAACGCAGCAGTGATAGGATTGGTGAGGCTCGGTGAGCAAATGCAGACCCTTTGAAGTCATATTGCATGGTACCCATTCCATGGGTCTCAACTCTCCAGGTTTAAGGGATTCTTCTTTCAGCTAAAACATTTATGTGGAACCCAGAGTATGATCCACCGTGTGATCGGGAAACATGTTCAAATGTGTCTCAGTTTTCGTCCCCTGGTACTCGGGTGCAACATTCCAGACGCTTTACTAACACTCTCCCCACTTGGAGAGTCAGTGCCTTTAACCTCCTGTTTGGCCCAGTTTGCAATTTCTGCGGAAAATGAACAGGAATAGGGAGAACACATGAGAGACTAGCTGGAGGTGTCTGGACGGGCAAATTTAACTCTCATTTCCCACCAGGAAGAGGAATTAACCAAAGGCTCAGCGAGCCATTCCGGAACTACACTAGGGCCTGAAGCAATCCTGCGGTGTTGCGGCCAGCTCACAAGAAAGCGAGTTGAAGAAAGGAGCTCAGGGTCCCTGTAATTCACAAACCTGCAGAGTTATACATGACAGCTATCATCCAAAAATATATTGAAGTAAGGCTGCCAAGAGGACTTGAAAGCGGGGCCGAATTGCAGGAAACCGATTTCAGGAGGTAGACTGGAATTGCATGTAAAGCATAGGAAAAGAGGCAGAACGTCCACAATGATGCACTTGGCCGAAAAGCGCGTATGCGTTTTTTCCTGAATATATTCAGGAAAAAACGCATATGCCCTTTTTGGCCACCCAAGCAAGCTTGCAAAGGAAATCTGCACTACAATGAAGTCTCACTGCCCCCGGTCAAAACGGCCATCTGAAAAAAGTGTAAAATCCAGAAAGGCAAGACAGGCCATGGAGAACTGAGAGCCTTCTTATGCTGATGGGCGGGATGTAAATTGCCAACAGCCACTCTGGAGAAGTGTATGGTG
This sequence comes from Pseudorca crassidens, assembly GCF_039906515.1. NCBI lineage: Eukaryota > Metazoa > Chordata > Mammalia > Artiodactyla > Delphinidae > Pseudorca > Pseudorca crassidens. The sequence goes on from NW_027136301.1 coordinate 4,771,970, forward strand.
TTTCCTGAAACATCTAAAAAACAAAGCAACAGAGCCTAGGGCACTTCCACTTATGGTCCTATAGCTTAGGGAAATTAAAATCAAAAAGACACAGCCACCCCAAAGTTTGGGACAGCTCGGTTTACAAGAACCTCGTTTACGGTACAAGTTCAATATCGCAGAAAGCGAAAAATGGATAAAGAAGTTGTGGTACTTACGTACAATGCAATATCACTCAGCAATGAAATCTATGTCATCAGGCCAGTAGCAGCATAATGAGTGGATTCAGGTACGATGATTCTAAGTGAAATAAGTCACACAGAAAAAGAAACATCATAAGATATCACTAATACACGGAATGTAAACTTGGCTACACAGGAACTGAATTACAAAACAGAATAGGGTCTCAAATGTAGAAAACCAACTTATGCTTGCTTAAGGGGAAAGGTGAGTTGGGGTGCTGCATAAAACCAGAGATTGAAATTAGCACAGATACCTTTCCATAAGCCAAATATGTAATAGACAAGAGCTACTGCTTGCTCAACGAAGTGGACTCAACACCCCATATTAAACGCCTAAGAATATACCTGACTAGTAAGAATCTTAAAACCTATGGATTTATATGTCTCCGAAAGAGAATCAAGTGTGTGTACAGCGGCATAAACGCAGCAGTGATAAGATTGGTGAGGTTCGGTGAGCAAATGCAGACCCTTTGAAGTCATATTGCATGGTACCCATTCCATGGTTCTCAACTCTCCAGGTTTAAGGGATTCTTCCTTCAGCTAAAACATGCATGTGGAACACAGACTATGATCCACCGAGTGATCGGGAAACGTGTTCAAATGTGTCTCAGGTTTCTTCCCCTTGTACTCGGGTGCAACATTCCAGACGCTTTACTAACACTCTCCCCACTTGGAGAGTCAGTGCCTTTAACCTCCTGTTTGGCCCAGTTTGCAATTTCTGCGGAAAATGAACAGGAATAGGGAGAACCAATGAGAGACTAGCTGGAGGTGTCTGGACGGGCAAATTTAACTCTCATTTCCCACCAGGAAGAGGAATTAACCAAAGGCTCAGCGTGCCATGCCGGTACCACACTAGGGCCTGAAGCAATCCTGCAGTGTTGCGGCCAGCTCACAAGAAAGCGAGTTGAAGAAAGGAGCTCAGGGACCCTGTAATTCACAAACCTGCAGAGTTATAAATGAAAGCTATCGTCCTAAAATATATTGAAGTAAGGCTGCCAAGAGGACTTGAAAGTGGGGCAGAATTGCAGGAAACCGATTTCAGGAGGTAGACTGGAATTGCATGTAAAGCATAGGAAAAGAGGCAGAACGTCCACAATGATGCACTTGGCCAAAAAGGGCGTATGCGTTTTTTCCTGAATATATTCAGGAAAAAACGCATATGCACTTTTTGGCCAACCAAGCAAGCTTGCAAAGGAAATCTGCACTACAATGAAGTCTCACAGCTCCCCGGTCAAAAGGGCCATCTGAAAAAAGTGTAAAATCCAGAAAGGCAGGACAGGCCATGGAGAACTGGGAGTTTTGTTATGCCAATGGGCGTGATGTAAATTGCCAACAGCCACTCTGGAGAAGTGTATGGTGTTTCCTGAAACATCTAAAAAACAAAGCAACAGAGCCTAGGGCACTTCCACTTATGGTCCTATAGCTTAGGGAAATTAAAATCAAAAAGACACAGCCACCCCAAAGTTTGGGACGGCTCTGTTTATAAAAACCTCATTTACGGTACAAGTTCAATATCGCAGAAAGCGAAAAATGGATAAAGAAGTTGTGGTACTTACGTACAATGCAATATCACTCAGCAATGAAATGTATGTCATCAGGCCAGTACAGCATAATGAGTGGATTCAGGTACGATGATTCTAAGTGAAATAAGTCACACAGAAAAAGAAACATCATAAGATATCACTAATACACGGAATGTAATCTTGGCTACACAGGAACTGAATTACAAAACAGAACAGGGTCTCAAATGTAGAAAACCAACTTATGCTTGCTTAAGGGGAAAGGTGAGTTGGGGTGCTGCATAAAACCAGAGATTGAAATTAGCACAGATACCTTTCCATAAGCCAAATATGTAATAGACAAGAGCTACTGCTTGCTCAACGAAGTGGACTCAACACCCCATATTAAACGCCTAAGAATATACCTGACTAGTAAGAATCTTAAAACCTATGGATTTATATGTCTCCGAAAGAGAATCTAGCGTGTGTACAGCGGCATAAACGCAGCAGTGATAGGATTGGTGATGTTCGGTGAGCAAATGCAGACCCTTTGAAGTCATATTGCATGGTACCCATTCCATGGTTCTCAACTCTCCAGGTTTAAGGGATTCTTCCTTCAGCTAAAACATGCATGTGGAACCCAGAGTATGATCCACCGTGTGATCGGGAAACGTGTTCAAATGTGTCTCAGTTTTCGTCCCCTGGTACTCGGGTGCAACATTCCAGACGCTTTACTAACACTCTCCCCACTTGGAGAGTCAGTGCCTTTAACCTCCTGTTTGGCCCAGTTTGCAATTTCTGCGGAAAATGAACAGGAATAGGGAGAACCAATGAGAGACTAGCTGGAGGTGTCTGGACGGGCAAATTTAACTCTCATTTCCCACCAGGAAGAGGAATTAACCAAAGGCTCAGCGAGCCATGCCGGAACCACACTAGGGCCTGAAGCAATCCTACGGTGTTGCGGCCAGCTCACAAGAAAGCGAGTTGAAGAAAGGAGCTCAGGGGCCCTGTAATTCACAAACCTGCAGAGTTATACATGACAGCTATCGTCCAAAAATATATTGAAGTAAGGCTGCCAAGAGGACTTGAAAGCGGGGCAGAATTGCAGGAAACCGATTTCAGGAGGTAGACTGGAATTGCATGTAAAGCATAGGAAAAGAGGCAGAACGTCCACAATGATGCACTTGGCCAAAAAGGGCGTATGCGTTTTTTCCTGAATATATTCAGGAAAAAACGCATACGAACTTTTTGGCCAACCAAGCAAGCTTGCAAAGGAAATCTGCACTACAATGAAGTCTCACTGCCCCCCGGTCAAAAGGGCCATCTGAAAAAAGTGTAAAATCCAGAAAGGCAGGACAGTCCATGGAGAACTGGGAGCCTTGTTATGCTGATGGGTGGGATGTAAATTGCCAACAGCCACTCTGCAGAAGTGTATGGTGTTTCCTGAAACATCTAAAAAACAAAGCAACAGAGCCTAGGGCACTTCCACTTATGGTCCTATAGCTTAGGGAAATTAAAATAAAAAAGACACAGCCACCCCAAAGTTTGGGACAGCTCTGTTTACAAGAACCTCATTTACGGTACAAGTTCAATATCACAGAAAGCGAAAAATGGATAAAGAAGTTGTGGTACTTTGGTACAATGCAATATCACTCAGCAATGAAATCTATGTCATCAGGCCCATAGCAGCATAATGAGTGGATTCAGGTACGACGATTCTAAGTGAAATATGTCACACAGAAAATGAAATATCATAAGATATCACTAATACATGGAATGTAAACTTGGCTACACAGGAACTGAATTACAAAACAGAATAGGGTCTCAAATGTAGAAAACCAACTTATGCTTGCTTAAGGGGTAAGGTGAGTTGGGGTGCTGCATAAAACCAGAGATTGAAATTAGCACAGATACCTTTCCATAAGCCAAATATGTAATAGACAAGAGCTACTGCTTGCTCAACGAAGTGGACTCAACACCCCATATTTAACGCCTAAGAATATACCTGATTAGTAAGAATCTTAAAACCTATGGATTTATATGTCTCCGAAAGAGAATCAAGCGTGTGTACAGCGGCATAAACGCAGCAGTGAAAGGATTGGTGAGGTTCGGTGAGCAAATGAAGACCCTTTGAAGTCATATTGCATGGTACCCATTCCACGGTTCTCAACTCTCCAGGTTTAAGGGATTCTTCCTTCAGCTAAAACATGCATGTGGAACCCAGAGTATGATCCAACGTGTGATCGGGAAACGTGTTCAAATGTGTCTCAGTTTTCGTCCCCTGGTACTCGGGTGCAACATTCCAGACGCTTTACTAACACTCTCCCCACTTGGAGAGTCAGTGCCTTTAACCTCCTGTTTGGCCCAGTTTGCAATTTCTGCAGAAAATGAACAGGAATAGGGAGAACCAATGAGAGACTAGCTGGAGGTGTCTGGACGGGCAAATTTAACTCTCATTTCCCACCAGGAAGAGGAATTAACCAAAGGCTCAGCGTGCCATGCCAGTACCACACTAGGGCCTGAAGCAATCCTGCAGTGTTGCGGCCAGCTCACAAGAAAACGAGTTGAAGAAAGGAGCTCAGGGGCACTGTAATTCACAAACCTGCAGAGTTATAAATGACAGCTATCGTCCAAAAATATATTGAAGTAAGGCTGCCAAGAGGACTTGAAAGTGGGGCAGAATTGCAGGAAACCGATTTCAGGAGGTAGACTGGAATTGCATGTAAAGCATAGGAAAAGAGGCAGAACGTCCACAATGATGCACTTGGCCGAAAAGCGCGTATGCCTTTTTTCCTGAATATATTCAGGAAAAAACGCATATGCCCTTTTTGGCCACCCAAGCAAGCTTGCAAAGGAAATCTGCACTACAATGAAGTCTCACTGCCCCCCGGTCTAAAGGGCCATCTGAAAAAAGTGTAAAATCCAGAAAGGCAAGACAGGCCATGGAGAACTGAGAGCCTTCTTATGCTGATGGGCGGGATGTAAATTGCCAACAGCCACTCTGGAGAAGTGTATGGTGTTTCCTGAAACATCTAAAAAACAAAGCAACAGAGCCTAGGGCACTTCCACTTATGGTCCTATAGCTTAGGGAAATTAAAATCAAAAAGACACAGCCACCCCAAAGTTTGGGACAGCTCGGTTTACAAGAACCTCGTTTACGGTACAAGTTCAATATCGCAGAAAGCGAAAAATGGATAAAGAAGTTGTGGTACTTTGGTACAATGCAATATCACTCAGCAATGAAATCTATGTCATCAGGCCCATAGCAGCATAATGAGTGGATTCAGGTACGACGATTCTAAGTGAAATATGTCACACAGAAAATGAAACATCATAAGATATCACTAATACATGGAATGTAAACTTGGCTACACAGGAACTGAATTACAAAACAGAATAGGGTCTCAAATGTAGAAAACCAACTTATGCTTGCTTAAGGGGTAAGGTGAGTTGGGGTGCTGCATAAAACCAGAGATTGAAATTAGCACACATACCTTTCCATAAGACAAATATGTAATAGACAAGAGCTACTGCTTGCTCAACGAAGTGGACTCAACACCCCATATTAAACGCCTAAGAATATACCTGATTAGTAAGAATCTTAAAACCTATGGATTTATATGTCTCCGAAAGAGAATCAAGCGTGTGTACAGCGGCATAAACGCAGCAGTGAAAGGATTGGTGAGGTTCGGTGAGCAAATGAAGACCCTTTGAAGTCATATTGCATGGTACCCATTCCACGGTTCTCAACTCTCCAGGTTTAAGGGATTCTTCCTTCAGCTAAAACATGCATGTGGAACCCAGAGTATGATCCAACGTGTGATCGGGAAACGTGTTCAAATGTGTCTCAGTTTTCGTCCCCTGGTACTCGGGTGCAACATTCCAGATGCTTTACTAACACTCTCCCCACTTGGAGAGTCAGTGCCTTTAACCTCCTGTTTGGCCCAGTTTGCAATTTCTGCAGAAAATGAACAGGAATAGGGAGAACCAATGAGAGACTAGCTGGAGGTGTCTGGACGGGCAAATTTAACTCTCATTTCCCACCAGGAAGAGGAATTAACCAAAGGCTCAGCGTGCCATGCCAGTACCACACTAGGGCCTGAAGCAATCCTGCAGTGTTGCGGCCAGCTCACAAGAAAACGAGTTGAAGAAAGGAGCTCAGGGGCACTGTAATTCACAAACCTGCAGAGTTATAAATGACAGCTATCGTCCAAAAATATATTGAAGTAAGGCTGCCAAGAGGACTTGAAAGCGGGGCAGAATTGCAGGAAACCGATTTCAGGAGGTAGACTGGAATTGCATGTAAAGCATAGGATAAGAGGCAGAACGTCCACAATGATGCACTTGGCCAAAAAGCGCGTATGCGTTTTTTCCTGAATATATTCAGGAAAAAACGCATACGCGCTTTTTGGCCAACCAAGCAAGCTTGCAAAGGAAATCTGCACTACAATGAACTCTCACTGCCCCCCGGTCAGAAGGGCCATCTGAAAAAAGTGTAAAACCCAGAAAGGCAGGACAGGCCATGGAGAACTGGGAGCCTAGTTAGGCTGATGGGCGGGATGTAAATTGCCAACAGCCACTCTGGAGAAGTGTATGGTGTTTCCTGAAACATCTAAAAAACAAAGCAACAGAGCCTAGAGCACTTCCACTTATGGTCCTATAGCTTAGGGAAATTAAAATCAAAAAGACACAGCCACCCCAAAATTTGGGACGGCTCTGTTTACAGGAACCTCATTTACGGTACAAGTTCAATATCACAGAAAGCGAAAAATGGATAAAGAAGTTGTGGTACTAACGTACAATGCAATATCACTCAGCAATTAAATCTATGTCATCAGGCCCATAGCAGCATAATGAGTGGATTCAGGTACGATGATTCTAAGTGAAATATGTAGCACAGAAAAAGAAACATCATAAGATATCACTAATACACGGAATGTAAACTTGGCTACACAGGAACTGAATTACAAAACAGAATAGGGTCTCAAATGTAGAAAACCAACTTATGCTTGCTTAAGGGGAAAGGTGAGTTGGGGTGCTGCATAAAACCAGAGATTGAAATTAGCACAGATACCTTTCCATAAGCCAAATATGTAATAGACAAGAGCTACTGCTTGCTCAACGAAGTGGACTCAACACCCCATATTAAACGCCTAAGGATATACCTGACTAGTAAGAATCTTAAAACCTATGGATTTATATGTCTCCGAAAAAGAATCAAGTGTGTGTACAGCGGCATAAACGCAGCAGTGATAGGATTGGTGAGGTTCGGTGAGCAAATGCAGACCCTTTGAAGTCATATTGCATGGTACCCATTCCATGGTTCTCAACTCTCCAGGTTTAAGGGATTCTTCCTTCAGCTAAAACATGCATGTGGAACCCAGAGTATGATCCACCGTGTGATCGGGAAACGTGTTCAAATGTGTCTCAGTTTTCGTCCCATGGTACTCGGGTGTAACATTCCAGACGCTTTACTAACACTCTCCCCACTTGGAAAGTCAGTGCCTTTAACCTCCTGTTTGGCCCAGTTTGCAATTTCTGCGGAAAATGAACAGGAATAGGGAGAACACATGAGAGACTAGCTGGAGGTGTCTGGACGGGCAAATTTAACTCTCATTTCTCACCAGGAAGAGGAATTAATCAAAGGCTCAGCGAGCCATGCCGGAACCACACTAGGGCCTGAAGCAATCCTGCAGTGTTGCGGCCAGCTCACAAGAAAGCGAGTTGAAGAAAGGATCTCAGGGACCCTGTAATTCACAAACCTGCAGAGTTATAAATGAAAGCTATCGTCCAAAAATATATTGAAGTAAGGCTGCCAAGAGGACTTGAAAGTGGGGCAGAATTGCAGGAAACCGATTTCAGGAGGTAGACTGGAATTGCATGTAAAGCATAGGAAAAGAGGCAGAACGTCCACAATGATGCACTTGGCCAAAAAGGGCATATGCGTTTTTTCCTGAATATATTCAGGAAAAAACGCATATGCACTTTTTGGCCAACCAAGCAAGCTTGCAAAGGAAATCTGCACTACAATGAAGTCTCACAGCTCCCCGGTCAAAAGGGCCATCTGAAAAAAGTGTAAAATCCAGAAAGGCAGGACAGGCCATGGAGAACTGGGAGTTTTGTTATGCCAATGGGCGTGATGTAAATTGCCAACAGCCACTCTGGAGAAGTGTATGGTGTTTCCTGAAACATCTAAAAAACAAAGCAACAGAGCCTAGGGCACTTCCACTTATGGTCCTATAGCTTAGGGAAATTAAAATCAAAAAGACACAGCCACCCCAAAGTTTGGGACGGCTCTGTTTACAAAAACCTCATTTACGGTACAAGTTCAATATCGCAGAAAGCGAAAAATGGATAAAGAAGTTGTGGTACTTACGTACAATGCAATATCACTCAGCAATGAAATGTATGTCATCAGGCCAGTACAGCATAATGAGTGGATTCAGGTACGATGATTCTAAGTGAAATAAGTCACACAGAAAAAGAAACATCATAAGATATCACTAATACACGGAATGTAAGCTTGGCTACACAGGAACTGAATTACAAAACAGAACAGGGTCTCAAATGTAGAAAACCAACTTATGCTTGCTTAAGGGGAAAGGTGAGTTGGGGTGCTGCATAAAACCAGAGATTGAAATTAGCACAGATACCTTTCCATAAGCCAAATATGTAATAGACAAGAGCTACTGCTTGCTCAACGAAGTGGACTCAACACCCCATATTAAACGCCTAAGAATATACCTGACTAGTAAGAATCTTAAAACCTATGGATTTATATGTCTCCGAAAGAGAATCTAGCGTGTGTACAGCGGCATAAATGCAGCAGTGATAAGATTGGTGATGTTCGGTGAGCAAATGCAGACCCTTTGAAGTCATATTGCATGGTACCCATTCCATGGTTCTCAACTCTCCAGGTTTAAGGGATTCTTCCTTCAGCTAAAACATGCATGTGGAACCCAGAGTATGATCCACCATGTGATCGGGAAACATGTTCAAATGTGTCTCAGTTTTCGTCCCCTGGTACTCGGGTGCAACATTCCAGACGCTTTACTAACACTCTCCCCACTTGGAGAGTCAGTGCCTTTAACCTCCTGTTTGGCCCAGTTTGCAATTTCTGCGGAAAATGAACAGGAATAGGGAGAACCAATGAGAGACTAGCTGGAGGTGTCTGGACGGGCAAATTTAACTCTCATTTCCCACCAGGAAGAGGAATTAACCAAAGGCTCAGCGAGCCATGCCGGAACCACACTAGGGCCTGAAGCAATCCTACGGTGTTGCGGCCAGCTCACAAGAAAGCGAGTTGAAGAAAGGAGCTCAGGGGCCCTGTAATTCACAAACCTGCAGAGTTATACATGACAGCTATCGTCCAAAAATATATTGAAGTAAGGCTGCCAAGAGGACTTGAAAGCGGGGCAGAATTGCAGGAAACCGATTTCAGGAGGTAGACTGGAATTGCATGTAAAGCATAGGAAAAGAGGCAGAACGTCCACAATGATGCACTTGGCCAAAAAGGGCGTATGCGTTTTTTCCTGAATATATTCAGGAAAAAACGCATACGAACTTTTTGGCCAACCAAGCAAGCTTGCAAAGGAAATCTGCACTACAATGAAGTCTCACTGCCCCCCGGTCAAAAGGGCCATCTGAAAAAAGTGTAAAATCCAGAAAGGCAGGACAGTCCATGGAGAACTGGGAGCCTTGTTATGCTGATGGGCGGGATGTAAATTGCCAACAGCCACTCTGCAGAAGTGTATGGTGTTTCCTGAAACATCTAAAAAACAAAGCAACAGAGCCTAGGGCACTTCCACTTATGGTCCTATAGCTTAGGGAAATTAAAATAAAAAAGAAACAGCCACCCCAAAGTTTGGGACAGCTCTGTTTACAAGAACCTCGTTTACGGTACAAGTTCAATATCACAGAAAGCGAAAAATGGATAAAGAAGTTGTGGTACTTTGGTACAATGCAATATCACTCAGCAATGAAATCTATGTCATCAGGCCCATAGCAGCATAATGAGTGGATTCAGGTACGACGATTCTAAGTGAAATATGTCACACAGAAAATGAAACATCATAAGATATCACTAATACATGGAATGTAAACTTGGCTACACAGGAACTGAATTACAAAACAGAATAGGGTCTCAAATGTAGAAAACCAACTTATGCTTGCTTAAGGGGTAAGGTGAGTTGGGGTGCTGCATAAAACCAGAGATTGAAATTAGCACAGATACCTTTCCATAAGACAAATATGTAATAGACCAGAGCTACTGCTTGCTCAACGAAGTGGACTCAACACCCCATATTAAACGCCTAAGAATATACCTGATTAGTAAGAATCTTAAAACCTATGGATTTATATGTCTCCGAAAG